>NW_027189377.1:0-248111 GCF_040958095.1 Procambarus clarkii
GCGAAATTCTGAGATTTGAAGGCCAAATCACATATCGTGCTACTACATGAAATAGTATCGAAATATTGGTAAAAATGAATATATTTACGTAATATCAAACTACATGAAAAACGTGAAAAAAGTCACTATATAACCATATTTGAGGATTTTAACTTCAAATCATAGAGCAAAGTTTCGTATTATTTAGATCCAGGAAAAGACATATGACAATGTTGTTTCCAATATAAATGATAAAAAACAATGTGCTTTCATTAGAATTAACTATAATGTTCTTGATTTTCCGTTTATATTAACGAGGGAAGATGTACACGTAAAACCGCTCTAATCCGGCTGAAACGTCGATATATGCAATAAAAACCGAACATCTCCCCTTTTCAATATCTTACTCAGTATTTTAACGAGAAACAAATAGATGATTGAAAATGAAGTATTTAAGGTTATTATCTAATCAATTATGTGTTTGCATCATATTTATCGTATATATATGAATTAAAACCCATGGACTGAAAATTCACAAAAACGTGGAAAACGGAAAAATATTGCCTAATTCGATGATATTTTCTTTAAATCACATGAAGGAAAAGGAGATGATAAACGTTAAAATATTGCTAAATTCGATGATTTTTCGTACGAAGCAAAATGCAAGAAAACTTGATTAAAATGCAATATTATGCGAAATTCTGAGATTTGAAGGCCAAATCACATATCGTGATACTACATGAAATAGTATCGAAATATTGGTAAAAATGAATATATTTACGTAATATCAAACTACATGAAAAACGTAAAAAAAGTCACTATATAACCATATTTGAGGATTTTAACTTCAAATCAGAGCGAGGTTTCGTAATATTTAGATCCAAGAAAAGACATATGACAATGTTGTTTCCAATACAAATGATAAAAAACAATGTTTTTTCATTAGAATTAACTATAATGTTCTTGATTTTCCGTTTATATTAACGATGGAAGATGTACACGTAAAACCGCTCTAATCCGGCTGAAACGTCGATATATGCAATAAAAACCGAACATCTCCCCTTTTCAATATCTTACTCAGTATTTTAACGAGAAACAAATAGGTGATTGAAAATGAAGTATTTAAGGTTATTATCTAATTAACTATGTGTTTGCAACATTTTTATCGTATATATATGAATTAATACCCATGGACTGAATATTCACAAAAACGTGGAAAACGGCAAAATATTGCCTAATTCGATGATATTTTGTTTAAATCACATGAAGAAAAGGGGATGATAAACGTCAAAATATTGCTAAATTCGATGATTTTTCGAACGAAACAAAATGCAAGAAAACTTGCTTAAAATGCAATATTATGAAATTCTGAAATTTCAAGGCCAAATCACATATCGTGATACTACATGAAATTGTATCGAAATATTGGTAAAAATGAATATATTTACGTAATATCAAACTACATGACAAACGTGAAAAAAGTCACTATTTAACCATACTTGAATATTTTAACTTGAAATCATAGAGCGAGGTTTCGTATTATTTGGATCCTAGAAAAGACATATGACAATGTTGTTTCCAATACAAATGATAAAAAACAATGTGTTTTCATTAGAAATAACTAAAATGTTCTTGATTTTCCGTTTATATTACCGAGGGAAGATGTACACGAAAAACCGCTCTAATCCGGCTGAAACGTCGATAAATGCAATAAAAACCGAACTTCTCCCCTTTTCAATATTCAGTATTCAATACTCAGTATTTTACCAAGAAACAAATAGATGATTGAAAATGAAGTATTTAAGGTTATTATCTAATCAATTATGTGTTTGCATCATTTTTATCGTATATATATGAATTAAAACCCATGGACTGAAAATTCACAAAAACGTAGATAACGGCAAAATATTGCCTAATTCGATGATATTTTGTTTAAATCACATGATGGAAAAGAAGATGATAAACGTTAAAATATTGCTAAATTCGATGATTTTTCGTACGAAGCAAAATGCAAGAAAACTTGATTAAAATGCAATATTATGCGAAATTCTGAGATTTGAAGGCCAAATCACATATCGTGATACTATATGAAATAGTATCGAAATATTGGTAAAAATGAATATATTTACGTAATATCAAACTACATGAAAAACGTGAAAAAAGTCACTATATAACCATATTTGAGGATTTTAACTTCAAATCATAGAGCGAGGTTTCGTATTATTTAGATCCAAGAAAAGACATATGACAATGTTGTTTCCAATACAAATGATAAAAAAAAAATGTTTTTTCATTAGAATTAACTATAATGTTCTTGATTTTCCGTTTATATTAACGATGGAAGATGTACACGTAAAACCGCTCTAATCCGGCTGAAACGTCGATATATGCAATAAAAACCGAACATCTCCCCTTTTCAATATCTTACTCAGTATTTTAACGAGAAACAAATAGATGATTGAAAATGAAGTATTTAAGGTTATTATCTAATCAATTATGTGTTTGCATCATATCTATCGTATATATATGAATTAAAACCCATGGACTGAAAATTCACAAAAACGTGGAAAACGGCAAAATATTGCCTAATTCGATGATATTTTGTTTAAATCACATGAAGAAAAGGTGATGATAAACGTCAAAATATTGCTAAATTCGATGATTTTTCGTACGAAACAAAATGCAAGAAAACTTGCTTAAAATGCAATATTATGCGAAATTCAGAGATTTGAAGGCCAAATCACATATCGTGATACTACATGAAATAGTATCGAAATATTGGTAAAAATGAATATATTTACGTAATATCAAACTACATGAAAAACGTGAAAAAAGTCACTATATAACCATATTTGAAGATTTTAACTTCAAATCATAGAGCGAGGTTTCGTATTATTTAGTTCCAAGAAAAGACATATGTCAATGTTGTTTCCAATATAAATGATAAAAAACAATGTGCTTTCATTAGAATTAACTATAATGTTCTTGATTTTCCGTTTATATTAACGAGGGAAGATGTACACGTAAAACCGCTCTAATCCGGCTGAAACGTCGATATATGCAATAAAAACCGAACATCTCCCCTTTTCAATATCTTGCTCAGTATTTTAACGAAAACAAATAGATGATTGAAAATGAAGTATTTAAGGTTATTATCTAATCAATTATGTGTTTGCATCATATTTATCGTATATATATGAATTAAAACCCATGGACTGAAAATTCACAAAAACGTGGAAAACGGCAAAATATTGCCTAATTCGATGATATTTTGTTTAAATCACATGAAGGAAAAGGAGATGATAAACGTTAAAATATTGCTAAATTCGATGATTTTTCGTACGAAGCAAAATGCAAGAAAACTTGATTAAAATGCAATATTATGCGAAATTCAGAGATTTGAAGGCCAAATCACATATCGTGATACTACATGAAATAGTATCGAAATATTGGTAAAAATTAATATATTTACGTAATATCAAACTACATGAAAAACGTAAAAAAAGTCACTATATAACCTTATTTGAGGATTTTAACTTCAAATCATAGAGCGAGGTTTCGTATTATTTAGATCCAAGAAAAGACATATGACAATGTTGTTTCCAATACAAATGATAAAAAACAATGTTTTTTCATTAGAATTAACTATAATGTTCTTGATTTTCCGTTTATATTAACGATGGAAGATGTACACGTAAAACCGCTCTAATCCGGCTGAAACGTCGATATATGCAATAAAAACCGAACATCTCCCCTTTTCAATATCTTACTCAGTATTTTAACGAGAAACAAATAGGTGATTGAAAATGAAGTATTTAAGGTTATTATCTAATTAATTATGTGTTTGCATCATTTTTATCGTATATATATGAATTAATACCCATGGACTGAAAATTCACAAAAACGTGGAAAACGGCAAAATATTGCCTAATTCGATGATATTTTGTTTAAATCACATGAAGAAAAGGGGATGATAAACGTCAAAATATTGCTAAATTCGATGATTTTTCGAACGAAACAAAATGCAAGAAAACTTGCTTAAAATGCAATATTATGAAATTCTGAGATTTCAAGGCCAAATCACATATCGTGATACTACATGAAATTGTATCGAAATATTGGTAAAAATGAATATATTTACGTAATATCAAACTACATGACAAACGTGAAAAAAGTCACTATTTAACCATATTTGAGTATTTTAACTTGAAATCATAGAGCGAGGTTTCGTATTATTTGGATCCAAGAAAAGACATATGACAATGTTGTTTCCAATACAAATGATAAAAAACAATGTGTTTTCATTAGAAATAACTAAAATGTTCTTGATTTTCCGTTTTTATTACCGAGGGAAGATGTACACGTAAAACCGCTCTAATCCGGCTGAAACGTCGATAAATGCAATAAAAACCGAACTTCTCCCCTTTTCAATATTCAGTATTCAATACTCAGTATTTTACCAAGAAACAAATAGATGATTGAAAATGAAGTATTTAAGGTTAGTATCTAATCAATTATGTGTTTGCATCATTTTTATCGTATATATATGAATTAAAACCCATGGACTGAAAATTCACAAAAACGTAGATAACGGCAAAATATTGCCTAATTCGATGATATTTTGTTTAAATTACATGAAGGAAAAGGAGATAATAAACGTCAAAATATTGCTATATTCGAAGATTTCTCGTACGAAACAAAATGCAAAAAAACTTGATTAAAATGCAATATTATGCGAAATTCTGAGATTTGAAGGCCAAATCACATATCGTGATACTACATGAAATAGTATCGAAATATTGGGAAAAATGAATATATTTACGTAATATCAAACTACATGAAAAACGTGAAAAAAGTCACTATATAACCATATTTGAAGATTTTAACTTCAAATCATAGAGCGAGGTTTCGTATTATTTAGTTCCAAGAAAAGACATATGTCAATGTTGTTTCCAATATAAATGATAAAAAACAATGTGCTTTCATTAGAATTAACTATAATGTTCTTGATTTTCCGTTTATATTAACGAGGGAAGATGTACACGTAAAACCGCTCTAATCCGGCTGAAACGTCGATATATGCAATAAAAACCGAACATCTCCCCTTTTCAATATCTTACTCAGTATTTTAACGAGAAACAAATAGATGATTGAAAATGAAGTATTTAAGGTTATTATCTAATCAATTATGTGTTTGCATCATATTTATCGTATATATATGAATTAAAACCCATGGACTGAAAATTCACAAAAACGTGGAAAACGGAAAAATATTGCCTAATTCGATGATATTTTGTTTAAATCACATGAAGGAAAAGGAGATGATAAACGTTAAAATATTGCTAAATTCGATGATTTTTCGTACGAAGCAAAATGCAAGAAAACTTGATTAAAATGCAATATTATGCGAAATTCTGAGATTTGAAGGCCAAATCACATATCGTGATACTACATGAAATAGTATCGAAATATTGGTAAAAATGAATATATTTACGTAATATCAAACTACATGAAAAACGTAAAAAAAGTCACTATATAACCATATTTGAGGATTTTAACTTCAAATCATAGAGCGAGGTTTCGTATTATTTAGATCCAAGAAAAGACATATGACAATGTTGTTTCCAATACAAATGATAAAAAACAATGTTTTTTCATTAGAATTAACTATAATGTTCTTGATTTTCCGTTTATATTAACGATGGAAGATGTACACGTAAAACCGCTCTAATCCGGCTGAAACGTCGATATATGCAATAAAAACCGAACATCTCCCCTTTTCAATATCTTACTCAGTATTTTAACGAGAAACAAATAGGTGATTGAAAATGAAGTATTTAAGGTTATTATCTAATTAATTATGTGTTTGCATCATTTTTATCGTATATATATGAATTAATACCCATGGACTGAAAATTCACAAAAACGTGGAAAACGGCAAAATATTGCCTAATTCGATGATATTTTGTTTAAATCACATGAAGAAAAGGGGATGATAAACGTCAAAATATTGCTAAATTCGATGATTTTTCGAACGAAACAAAATGCAAGAAAACTTGCTTAAAATGCAATATTATGAAATTCTGAGATTTCAAGGCCAAATCACATATCGTGATACTACATGAAATTGTATCGAAATATTGGTAAAAATGAATATATTTACGTAATATCAAACTACATGACAAACGTGAAAAAAGTCACTATTTAACCATATTTGAGTATTTTAACTTGAAATCATAGAGCGAGGTTTCGTATTATTTGGATCCTAGAAAAGACATATGACAATGTTGTTTCCAATACAAATGATAAAAAACAATGTGTTTTCATTAGAAATAACTAAAATGTTCTTGATTTTCCGTTTATATTACCGAGGGAAGATGTACACGAAAAACCGCTCTAATCCGGCTGAAACGTCGATAAATGCAATAAAAACCGAACTTCTCCCCTTTTCAATATTCAGTATTCAATACTCAGTATTTTACCAAGAAACAAATAGATGATTGAAAATGAAGTATTTAAGGTTATTATCTAATCAATTATGTGTTTGCATCATTTTTATCGTATATATATGAATTAAAACCCATGGACTCTAAAATTCACAAAAACGTAGATAACGGCAAAATATTGCCTAATTCGATGATATTTTGTTTAAATCACATGAAGGAAAAGAAGATGATAAACGTTAAAATATTGCTAAATTCGATGATTTTTCGTACGAAGCAAAATGCAAAAAAACTTGATTAAAATGCAATATTATGCGAAATTCTGAGATTTGAAGGCCAAATCACATATCGTGATACTACATGAAATAGTATCGAAATATTGGTAAAAATGAATATATTTACGTAATATCAAACTACATGAAAAACGTGAAAAAAGTCACTATATAACCATATTTGAGGATTTTAACTTCAAATCATAGAGCAAAGTTTCGTATTATTTAGATCCAAGAAAAGACATATGACAATGTTGTTTCCAATACAAATGATAAAAAACAATGTGTTTTCATTAGAATTAACTATAATGTTCTTGATTTTCCGTTTATATTAACGATGGAAGATGTACACGTAAAACCGCTCTAATCCGGCTGAAACGTCGATATATGCAGTAAAAACCGAACTTCTCCCCTTTTCAATATCTTACTCAGTATTTTAACGAGAAACAAATAGATGATTGAAAATGAAGTATTTAAGGTTATTATCTAATCAATTATGTGTTTGCATCATTTTTATCGTATATATATATGAATTAATACCCATAGACGGAAAATTCACAAAAACGTGGAAAACGGCAAAATATTGCCTAATTCGATGATATTTTGTTTAAATCACATGAAGGAAAAGGAGATGATAAACGTTAAAATATTGCTAAATTCGATGATTTTTCGTACGATGCAAAATGCAAGAAAACTTGCTTAAAATGCAATGTTATGAAATTCTGAGATTTCAAGGCCAAATCACATATCGTGATACTACATGAAATAGTATCGAAATATTGGTAAAAATGAATATATTTACGTAATATCAAACTACATGACAAACGTGAAAAAAGTCACTATTTAACCATATTTGAGGATTTTAACTTCAAATCATAGAGCGAGGTTTCGTATTATTTGGATCCAAGAAAAGACATATGACAATGTTGTTTCCAATAAAAATGATAAAAAACAATGTGTTTTCATTAGAAATAACTAAAATGTTCTTGATTTTCCGTTTATATTACCGAGGGAAGATGTACACGTAAAACCGCTCTAATCCGGCTGAAACGTCGATAAATGCAATAAAAACCAAACTTCTCCCCTTTTCAATATTCAGTATTCAATACAGTATTCAATATTCAGTATTTTACCAAGAAACAAATAGATGATTGAAAATGAAGTATTTAAGGTTATTATCTAATCAATTATGTGTTTGCATCATTTTTATCGTATATATATGAATTAAAACCCATGGACTGAAAATTCACAAAAACGTAGATAACGGCAAAATATTGCCTAATTCGATGATATTTTGTTTAAATCACATGATGGAAAAGAAGATGATAAACGTTAAAATATTGCTAAATTCGATGATTTTTCGTACGAAGCAAAATGCAAGAAAACTTGATTAAAATGCAATATTATGCGAAATTCTGAGATTTGAAGGCCAAATCACATATCGTGATACTACATGAAATAGTATCGAAATATTGGTAAAAATGAATATATTTACGTAATATCAAACTACATGAAAAACGTGAAAAAAGTCACTATATAACCATATTTGAGGATTTTAACTTCAAATCATAGAGCGAGGTTTCGTATTATTTAGATCCAAGAAAAGACATATGACAATGTTGTTTCCAATACAAATGATAAAAAAAAAATGTTTTTTCATTAGAATTAACTATAATGTTCTTGATTTTCCGTTTATATTAACGATGGAAGATGTACACGTAAAACCGCTCTAATCCGGCTGAAACGTCGATATATGCAATAAAAACCGAACATCTCCCCTTTTCAATATCTTACTCAGTATTTTAACGAGAAACAAATAGATGATTGAAAATGAAGTATTTAAGGTTATTATCTAATCAATTATGTGTTTGCATCATATCTATCGTATATATATGAATTAAAACCCATGGACTGAAAATTCACAAAAACGTGGAAAACGGCAAAATATTGCCTAATTCGATGATATTTTGTTTAAATCACATGAAGAAAAGGTGATGATAAACGTCAAAATATTGCTAAATTCGATGATTTTTCGTACGAAACAAAATGCAAGAAAACTTGCTTAAAATGCAATATTATGCGAAATTCAGAGATTTGAAGGCCAAATCACATATCGTGATACTACATGAAATAGTATCGAAATATTGGTAAAAATGAATATATTTACGTAATATCAAACTACATGAAAAACGTGAAAAAAGTCACTATATAACCATATTTGAAGATTTTAACTTCAAATCATAGAGCGAGGTTTCGTATTATTTAGTTCCAAGAAAAGACATATGTCAATGTTGTTTCCAATATAAATGATAAAAAACAATGTGCTTTCATTAGAATTAACTATAATGTTCTTGATTTTCCGTTTATATTAACGAGGGAAGATGTACACGTAAAACCGCTCTAATCCGGCTGAAACGTCGATATATGCAATAAAAACCGAACATCTCCCCTTTTCAATATCTTACTCAGTATTTTAACGAGAAACAAATAGATGATTGAAAATGAAGTATTTAAGGTTATTATCTAATCAATTATGTGTTTGCATCATATTTATCGTATATATATGAATTAAAACCCATGGACTGAAAATTCACAAAAACGTGGAAAACGGCAAAATATTGCCTAATTCGATGATATTTTGTTTAAATCACATGAAGGAAAAGGAGATGATAAACGTTAAAATATTGCTAAATTCGATGATTTTTCGTACGAAGCAAAATGCAAGAAAACTTGATTAAAATGCAATATTATGCGAAATTCAGAGATTTGAAGGCCAAATCACATATCGTGATACTACATGAAATAGTATCGAAATATTGGTAAAAATTAATATATTTACGTAATATCAAACTACATGAAAAACGTAAAAAAAGTCACTATATAACCATATTTGAGGATTTTAACTTCAAATCATAGAGCGAGGTTTCGTATTATTTAGATCCAAGAAAAGACATATGACAATGTTGTTTCCAATACAAATGATAAAAAACAATGTTTTTTCATTAGAATTAACTATAATGTTCTTGATTTTCCGTTTATATTAACGATGGAAGATGTACACGTAAAACCGCTCTAATCCGGCTGAAACGTCGATATATGCAATAAAAACCGAACATCTCCCCTTTTCAATATCTTACTCAGTATTTTAACGAGAAACAAATAGGTGATTGAAAATGAAGTATTTAAGGTTATTATCTAATTAATTATGTGTTTGCATCATTTTTATCGTATATATATGAATTAATACCCATGGACTGAAAATTCACAAAAACGTGGAAAACGGCAAAATATTGCCTAATTCGATGATATTTTGTTTAAATCACATGAAGAAAAGGGGATGATAAACGTCAAAATATTGCTAAATTCGATGATTTTTCGAACGAAACAAAATGCAAGAAAACTTGCTTAAAATGCAATATTATGAAATTCTGAGATTTCAAGGCCAAATCACATATCGTGATACTACATGACATTGTATCGGAATATTGGTAAAAATGAATATATTTACGTAATATCAAACTACATGACAAACGTGAAAAAAGTCACTATTTAACCATATTTGAGTATTTTAACTTGAAATCATAGAGCGAGGTTTCGTATTATTTGGATCCAAGAAAAGACATATGACAATGTTGTTTCCAATACAAATGATAAAAAACAATGTGTTTTCATTAGAAATAACTAAAATGTTCTTGATTTTCCGTTTTTATTACCGAGGGAAGATGTACACGTAAAACCGCTCTAATCCGGCTGAAACGTCGATAAATGCAATAAAAACCGAACTTCTCCCCTTTTCAATATTCAGTATTCAATACTCAGTATTTTACCAAGAAACAAATAGATGATTGAAAATGAAGTATTTAAGGTTAGTATCTAATCAATTATGTGTTTGCATCATTTTTATCGTATATATATGAATTAAAACCCATGGACTGAAAATTCACAAAAACGTAGATAACGGCAAAATATTGCCTAATTCAATGATATTTTGTTTAAATTACATGAAGGAAAAGGAGATAATAAACGTCAAAATATTGCTATATTCGAAGATTTCTCGTACGAAACAAAATGCAAAAAAACTTGATTAAAATGCAATATTATGCGAAATTCTGAGATTTGAAGGCCAAATCACATATCGTGATACTACATGAAATAGTATCGAAATATTGGGAAAAATGAATATATTTACGTAATATCAAACTACATGAAAAACGTGAAAAAAGTCACTATATAACCATATTTGAAGATTTTAACTTCAAATCATAGAGCGAGGTTTCGTATTATTTAGTTCCAAGAAAAGACATATGTCAATGTTGTTTCCAATATAAATGATAAAAAACAATGTGCTTTCATTAGAATTAACTATAATGTTCTTGATTTTCCGTTTATATTAACGAGGGAAGATGTACACGTAAAACCGCTCTAATCCGGCTGAAACGTCGATATATGCAATAAAAACCGAACATCTCCCCTTTTCAATATCTTACTCAGTATTTTAACGAGAAACAAATAGATGATTGAAAATGAAGTATTTAAGGTTATTATCTAATCAATTATGTGTTTGCATCATATTTATCGTATATATATGAATTAAAACCCATGGACTGAAAATTCACAAAAACGTGGAAAACGGAAAAATATTGCCTAATTCGATGATATTTTGTTTAAATCACATGAAGGAAAAGGAGATGATAAACGTTAAAATATTGCTAAATTCGATGATTTTTCGTACGAAGCAAAATGCAAGAAAACTTGATTAAAATGCAATATTATGCGAAATTCTGAGATTTGAAGGCCAAATCACATATCGTGATACTACATGAAATAGTATCGAAATATTGGTAAAAATGAATATATTTACGTAATATCAAACTACATGAAAAACGTAAAAAAAGTCACTATATAACCATATTTGAGGATTTTAACTTCAAATCATAGAGCGAGGTTTCGTATTATTTAGATCCAAGAAAAGACATATGACAATGTTGTTTCCAATACAAATGATAAAAAACAATGTTTTTTCATTAGAATTAACTATAATGTTCTTGATTTTCCGTTTATATTAACGATGGAAGATGTACACGTAAAACCGCTCTAATCCGGCTGAAACGTCGATATATGCAATAAAAACCGAACATCTCCCCTTTTCAATATCTTACTCAGTATTTTAACGAGAAACAAATAGGTGATTGAAAATGAAGTATTTAAGGTTATTATCTAATTAATTATGTGTTTGCATCATTTTTATCGTATATATATGAATTAATACCCATGGACTGAAAATTCACAAAAACGTGGAAAACGGCAAAATATTGCCTAATTCGATGATATTTTGTTTAAATCACATGAAGAAAAGGGGATGATAAACGTCAAAATATTGCTAAATTCGATGATTTTTCGAACGAAACAAAATGCAAGAAAACTTGCTTAAAATGCAATATTATGAAATTCTGAGATTTCAAGGCCAAATCACATATCGTGATACTACATGAAATTGTATCGAAATATTGGTAAAAATGAATATATTTACGTAATATCAAACTACATGACAAACGTGAAAAAAGTCACTATTTAACCATATTTGAGTATTTTAACTTGAAATCATAGAGCGAGGTTTCGTATTATTTGGATCCTAGAAAAGACATATGACAATGTTGTTTCCAATACAAATGATAAAAAACAATGTGTTTTCATTAGAAATAACTAAAATGTTCTTGATTTTCCGTTTATATTACCGAGGGAAGATGTACACGAAAAACCGCTCTAATCCGGCTGAAACGTCGTTAAATGCAATAAAAACCGAACTTCTCCCCTTTTCAATATTCAGTATTCAATACTCAGTATTTTACCAAGAAACAAATAGATGATTGAAAATGAAGTATTTAAGGTTATTATCTAATCAATTATGTGTTTGCATCATTTTTATCGTATATATATGAATTAAAACCCATGGACTGAAAATTCACAAAAACGTAGATAACGGCAAAATATTGCCTAATTCGATGATATTTTGTTTAAATCACATGAAGGAAAAGAAGATGATAAACGTTAAAATATTGCTAAATTCGATGATTTTTCGTACGAAGCAAAATGCAAAAAAACTTGATTAAAATGCAATATTATGCGAAATTCTGAGATTTGAAGGCCAAATCACATATCGTGATACTACATGAAATAGTATCGAAATATTGGTAAAAATGAATATATTTACGTAATATCAAACTACATGAAAAACGTGAAAAAAGTCACTATATAACCATATTTGAGGATTTTAACTTCAAATCATAGAGCAAAGTTTCGTATTATTTAGATCCAAGAAAAGACATATGACAATGTTGTTTCCAATACAAATGATAAAAAACAATGTTTTTTCATTAGAATTAACTATAATGTTCTTGATTTTCCGTTTATATTAACGATGGAAGATGTACACGTAAAACCGCTCTAATCCGGCTGAAACGTCGATATATGCAATAAAAACCGAACATCTCCCCTTTTCAATATCTTACTCAGTATTTTAACGAGAAACAAAAAAATGATTGAAAATGAAGTATTTAAGGTTATTATCTAATTAATTATGTGTTTGCATTATTTTTATCGTATATATATGAATTAATACCCATGCACTGAAAATTCACAAAAACGTGGAAAACGGAAAAATATTGCCTAATTCGATGATATTTTGTTTAAATCACATGAAGGAAAAGGAGATGATAAACGTTAAAATATTGCTAAATTCGATGATTTTTCGTACGAAGCAAAATGCAAGAAAACTTGCTTAAAATGCAATATTATGCGAAATTCTGAGATTTGAAGGCCAAATCACATATCGTGATACTACATGAAAAAGTATCGAAATATTGGTAAAAATGAATATATTTACGTCATATCAAACTACATGAAAACGTGAAAAAAGTCATTATATAACCATATTTGAGGATTTTAACTTCAAATCATAGAGCGAGGTTTCGTATTATTTAGATCCAAGAAAAGACATATGACAATGTTGTTTCCAATACAAATGATAAAAAACAATGTGTTTTCATTAGAATTAACTATAATGTTCTTGATTTTCCGTTTATATTAACGATGGAAGATGTACACGTAAAACCGCTCTAATCCAGCTGAAACGTCGATATATGCAATAAAAACCGAACTTCTCCCCTTTTCAATATCTTACTCAGTATTTTAACGAGAAACAAATAGATGATTGAAAATGAAGTATTTAAGGTTATTATCTAATCAATTATGTGTTTGCATCATTTTTATCGTATATATATATGAATTAATACCCATGGACGGAAAATTCACAAAAACGTGGAAAACGGCAAAATATTGCCTAATTCGATGATATTTTGTTTAAATCACACGAAGGAAAAGGAGATGATAAACGTTAAAATATTGCTAAATTCGATGATTTTTCGTACGAAGCAAAATGCAAGAAAACTTGCTTAAAATGCAATGTTATGAAATTCTGAGATTTCAAGGCCAAATCACATATCGTGATACTACATGAAATAGTATCGAAATATTGGTAAAAATGAATATATTTACGTAATATCAAACTACATGACAAACGTGAAAAAAGTCACTATTTAACCATATTTGAGGATTTTAACTTCAAATCATAGAGCGAGGTTTCGTATTATTTGGATCCAAGAAAAGACATATGACAATGTTGTTTCCAATAAAAATGATAAAAAACAATGTGTTTTCATTAGAAATAACTAAAATGTTCTTGATTTTCCGTTTATATTACCGAGGGAAGATGTACACGTAAAACCGCTCTAATCCGGCTGAAACGTCGATAAATGCAATAAAAACCAAACTTCTCCCCTTTTCAATATTCAGTATTCAATACAGTATTCAATATTCAGTATTTTACCAAGAAACAAATAGATGATTGAAAATGAAGTATTTAAGGTTATTATCTAATCAATTATGTGTTTGCATCATTTTTATCGTATATATATGAATTAAAACCCATGGACTGAAAATTCACAAAAACGTAGATAACGGCAAAATATTGCCTAATTCGATGATATTTTGTTTAAATCACATGATGGAAAAGAAGATGATAAACGTTAAAATATTGCTAAATTCGATGATTTTTCGTACGAAGCAAAATGCAAGAAAACTTGATTAAAATGCAATATTATGCGAAATTCTGAGATTTGAAGGCCAAATCACATATCGTGATACTACATGAAATAGTATCGAAATATTGGTAAAAATGAATATATTTACGTAATATCAAACTACATGAAAAACGTGAAAAAAGTCACTATATAACCATATATGAGGATTTTAACTTCAAATCATAGAGCGAGGTTTCGTATTATTTAGATCCAAGAAAAGACATATGACAATGTTGTTTCCAATACAAATGATAAAAAAAAATGTTTTTTCATTAGAATTAACTATAATGTTCTTGATTTTCCGTTTATATTAACGATGGAAGATGTACACGTAAAACCGCTCTAATCCGGCTGAAACGTCGATATATGCAATAAAAACCGAACATCTCCCCTTTTCAATATCTTACTCAGTATTTTAACGAGAAACAAATAGATGATTGAAAATGAAGTATTTAAGGTTATTATCTAATCAATTATGTGTTTGCATCATTTTTATCGTATATATATGAATTAAAACCCATGGACTGAAAATTCACAAAAACGTGGAAAACGGCAAAATATTGCCTAATTCGATGATATTTTGTTTAAATCACATGAAGAAAAGGTGATGATAAACGTCAAAATATTGCTAAATTCGATGATTTTTCGTACGAAACAAAATGCAAGAAAACTTGCTTAAAATGCAATATTATGCGAAATTCAGATATTTGAAGGCCAAATCACATATCGTGATACTACATGAAATAGTATCGAAATATTGGTAAAAATGAATATATTTACGTAATATCAAACTACATGAAAAACGTGAAAAAAGTCACTATATAACCATATTTGAAGATTTTAACTTCAAATCATAGAGCGAGGTTTCGTATTATTTAGTTCCAAGAAAAGACATATGTCAATGTTGTTTCCAATATAAATGATAAAAAACAATGTGCTTTCATTAGAATTAACTATAATGTTCTTGATTTTCCGTTTATATTAACGAGGGAAGATGTACACGTAAAACCGCTCTAATCCGGCTGAAACGTCGATATATGCAATAAAAACCGAACATCTCCCCTTTTCAATATCTTACTCAGTATTTTAACGAGAAACAAATAGATGATTGAAAATGAAGTATTTAAGGTTATTATCTAATCAATTATGTGTTTGCATCATATTTATCGTATATATATGAATTAAAACCCATGGACTGAAAATTCACAAAAACGTGGAAAACGGCAAAATATTGCCTAATTCGATGATATTTTGTTTAAATCACATGAAGGAAAAGGAGATGATAAACGTTAAAATATTGCTAAATTCGATGATTTTTCGTACGAAGCAAAATGCAAGAAAACTTGATTAAAATGCAATATTATGCGAAATTCTGAGATTTGAAGGCCAAATCACATATCGTGATACTACATGAAATAGTATCGAAATATTGGTAAAAATGAATATATTTACGTAATATCAAACTACATGAAAAACGTAAAAAAAGTCACTATATAACCATATTTGAGGATTTTAACTTCAAATCATAGAGCGAGGTTTCGTATTATTTAGATCCAAGAAAAGACATATGACAATGTTGTTTCCAATACAAATGATAAAAAACAATGTTTTTTCATTAGAATTAACTATAATGTTCTTGATTTTCCGTTTATATTAACGATGGAAGATGTACACGTAAAACCGCTCTAATCCGGCTGAAACGTCGATATATGCAATAAAAACCGAACATCTCCCCTTTTCAATATCTTACTCAGTATTTTAACGAGAAACAAATAGGTGATTGAAAATGAAGTATTTAAGGTTATTATCTAATTAATTATGTGTTTGCATCATTTTTATCGTATATATATGAATTAATACCCATGGACTGAAAATTCACAAAAACGTGGAAAACGGCAAAATATTGCCTAATTCGATGATATTTTGTTTAAATCACATGAAGAAAAGGGGATGATAAACGTCAAAATATTGCTAAATTCGATGATTTTTCGAACGAAACAAAATGCAAGAAAACTTGCTTAAAATGCAATATTATGAAATTCTGAGATTTCAAGGCCAAATCACATATCGTGATACTACATGAAATTGTATCGAAATATTGGTAAAAATGAATATATTTACGTAATATCAAACTACATGACAAACGTGAAAAAAGTCACTATTTAACCATATTTGAGTATTTTAACTTGAAATCATAGAGCGAGGTTTCGTATTATTTGGATCCTAGAAAAGACATATGACAATGTTGTTTCCAATACAAATGATAAAAAACAATGTGTTTTCATTAGAAATAACTAAAATGTTCTTGATTTTCCGTTTATATTACCGAGGGAAGATGTACACGAAAAACCGCTCTAATCCGGCTGAAACGTCGATAAATGCAATAAAAACCGAACTTCTCCCCTTTTCAATATTCAGTATTCAATACTCAGTATTTTACCAAGAAACAAATAGATGATTGAAAATGAAGTATTTAAGGTTATTATCTAATCAATTATGTGTTTGCATCATTTTTATCGTATATATATGAATTAAAACCCATGGATTGAAAATTCACAAAAACGTAGATAACGGCAAAATATTGCCTAATTCGATGATATTTTGTTTAAATCACATGAAGGAAAAGAAGATGATAAACGTTAAAATATTGCTAAATTCGATGATTTTTCGTACGAAGCAAAATGCAAAAAAACTTGATTAAAATGCAATATTATGCGAAATTCTGAGATTTGAAGGCCAAATCACATATCGTGATACTACATGAAATAGTATCGAAATATTGGTAAAAATGAATATATTTACGTAATATCAAACTACATGAAAAACGTGAAAAAAGTCACTATATAACCATATTTGAAGATTTTAACTTCAAATCATAGAGCGAGGTTTCGTATTATTTAGATCCAAGAAAAGACATATGACAATGTTGTTTCAAATACAAATGATAAAAAACAATGTGTTTTCATTAGAATTAACTATAATGTTCTTGATTTTCCGTTTATATTAACGATGGAAGATGTACACGTAAAACCGCTCTAATCCGGCTGAAACGTCGATATATGCAATAAAAACCGAACTTCTCCCCTTTTCAATATCTTACTCAGTATTTTAACGAGAAACAAATAGATGATTGAAAATGAAGTATTTAAGGTTATTATCTAATCAATTATGTGTTTGCATCATTTTTATCGTATATATATATGAATTAATACCCATAGACGGAAAATTCACAAAAACGTGGAAAACGGCAAAATATTGCCTAATTCGATGATATTTTGTTTAAATCACATGAAGGAAAAGGAGATGATAAACGTTAAAATATTGCTAAATTCGATGATTTTTCGTACGAAGCAAAATGCAAGAAAACTTGCTTAAAATGCAATGTTATGAAATTCTGAGATTTCAAGGCCAAATCACATATCGTGATACTACATGAAATAGTATCGAAATATTGGTAAAAATGAATATATTTACGTAATATCAAACTACATGACAAACGTGAAAAAAGTCACTATTTAACCATATTTGAGGATTTTAACTTCAAATCATAGAGCGAGGTTTCGTATTATTTGGATCCAAGAAAAGACATATGACAATGTTGTTTCCAATAAAAATGATAAAAAACAATGTGTTTTCATTAGAAATAACTAAAATGTTCTTGATTTTCCGTTTATATTACCGAGGGAAGATGTACACGTAAAACCGCTCTAATCCGGCTGAAACGTCGATATATGCAATAAAAACCAAACTTCTCCCCTTTTCAATATTCAGTATTCAATACAGTATTCAATATTCAGTATTTTACCAAGAAACAAATAGATGATTGAAAATGAAGTATTTAAGGTTATTATCTAATCAATTATGTGTTTGCATCATTTTTATCGTATATATATGAATTAAAACCCATGGACTGAAAATTCACAAAAACGTAGATAACGGCAAAATATTGCCTAATTCGATGATATTTTGTTTAAATCACATGATGGAAAAGAAGATGATAAACGTTAAAATATTGCTAAATTCGATGATTTTTCGTACGAAGCAAAATGCAAGAAAACTTGATTAAAATGCAATATTATGCGAAATTCTGAGATTTGAAGGCCAAATCACATATCGTGATACTACATGAAATAGTATCGAAATATTGGTAAAAATGAATATATTTACGTAATATCAAACTACATGAAAAACGTGAAAAAAGTCACTATATAACCATATTTGAGGATTTTAACTTCAAATCATAGAGCGAGGTTTCGTATTATTTAGATCCAAGAAAAGACATATGACAATGTTGTTTCCAATACAAATGATAAAAAAAAAATGTTTTTTCATTAGAATTAACTATAATGTTCTTGATTTTCCGTTTATATTAACGATGGAAGATGTACACGTAAAACCGCTCTAATCCGGCTGAAACGTCGATATATGCAATAAAAACCGAACATCTCCCCTTTTCAATATCTTACTCAGTATTTTACCGAGAAACAAATAGATGATTGAAAATGAAGTATTTAAGGTTATTATCTAATCAATTATGTGTTTGCATCATATCTATCGTATATATATGAATTAAAACCCATGGACTGAAAATTCACAAAAACGTGGAAAACGGCAAAATATTGCCTAATTCGATGATATTTTGTTTAAATCACATGAAGAAAAGGTGATGATAAACGTCAAAATATTGCTAAATTCGATGATTTTTCGTACGAAACAAAATGCAAGAAAACTTGCTTAAAATGCAATATTATGCGAAATTCAGAGATTTGAAGGCCAAATAACATATCGTGATACTACATGAAATAGTATCGAAATATTGGTAAAAATTAATATATTTACGTAATATCAAACTACATGAAAAACGTGAAAAAAGTCACTATATAACCATATTTGAAGATTTTAACTTCAAATCATAGAGCGAGGTTTCGTATTATTTAGATCCAAGAAAAGACATATGACAATGTTGTTTCCAATACAAATGATAAAAAACAATGTTTTTTCATTAGAATTAACTATAATGTTCTTGATTTTCCGTTTATATTAACGATGGAAGATGTACACGTAAAACCGCTCTAATCCGGCTGAAACGTCGATATATGCAATAAAAACCGAACATCTCCCCTTTTCAATATCTTACTCAGTATTTTAACGAGAAACAAATAGGTGATTGAAAATGAAGTATTTAAGGTTATTATCTAATTAATTATGTGTTTGCATCATTTTTATCGTATATATATGAATTAATACCCATGGACTGAAAATTCACAAAAACGTGGAAAACGGCAAAATATTGCCTAATTCGATGATATTTTGTTTAAATCACATGAAGAAAAGGGGATGATAAACGTCAAAATATTGCTAAATTCGATGATTTTTCGAACGAAACAAAATGCAAGAAAACTTGCTTAAAATGCAATATTATGAAATTCTGAGATTTCAAGGCCAAATCACATATCGTGATACTACATGAAATTGTATCGAAATATTGGTAAAAATGAATATATTTACGTAATATCAAACTACATGACAAACGTGAAAAAAGTCACTATTTAACCATATTTGAGTATTTTAACTTGAAATCATAGAGCGAGGTTTCGTATTATTTGGATCCAAGAAAAGACATATGACAATGTTGTTTCCAATACAAATGATAAAAAACAATGTGTTTTCATTAGAAATAACTAAAATGTTCTTGATTTTCCGTTTTTATTACCGAGGGAAGATGTACACGTAAAACCGCTCTAATCCGGCTGAAACGTCGATAAATGCAATAAAAACCGAACTTCTCCCCTTTTCAATATTCAGTATTCAATACTCAGTATTTTACCAAGAAACAAATAGATGATTGAAAATGAAGTATTTAAGGTTAGTATCTAATCAATTATGTGTTTGCATCATTTTTATCGTATATATATGAATTAAAACCCATGGACTGAAAATTCACAAAAACGTAGATAACGGCAAAATATTGCCTAATTCGATGATATTTTGTTTAAATTACATGAAGGAAAAGGAGATAATAAACGTCAAAATATTGCTATATTCGAAGATTTCTCGTACGAAACAAAATGCAAAAAAACTTGATTAAAATGCAATATTATGCGAAATTCTGAGATTTGAAGGCCAAATCACATATCGTGATACTACATGAAATAGTATCGAAATATTGGGAAAAATGAATATATTTACGTAATATCAAACTACATGAAAAACGTGAAAAAAGTCACTATATAACCATATTTGAAGATTTTAACTTCAAATCATAGAGCGAGGTTTCGTATTATTTAGTTCCAAGAAAAGACATATGTCAATGTTGTTTCCAATATAAATGATAAAAAACAATGTGCTTTCATTAGAATTAACTATAATGTTCTTGATTTTCCGTTTATATTAACGAGGGAAGATGTACACGTAAAACCGCTCTAATCCGGCTGAAACGTCGATATATGCAATAAAAACCGAACATCTCACCTTTTCAATATCTTACTCAGTATTTTAACGAGAAACAAATAGATGATTGAAAATGAAGTATTTAAGGTTATTATCTAATCAATTATGTGTTTGCATCATATTTATCGTATATATATGAATTAAAACCCATGGACTGAAAATTCACAAAAACGTGGAAAACGGAAAAATATTGCCTAATTCGATGATATTTTGTTTAAATCACATGAAGGAAAAGGAGATGATAAACGTTAAAATATTGCTAAATTCGATGATTTTTCGTACGAAGCAAAATGCAAGAAAACTTGATTAAAATGCAATATTATGCGAAATTCTGAGATTTGAAGGCCAAATCACATATCGTGATACTACATGAAATAGTATCGAAATATTGGTAAAAATGAATATATTTACGTAATATCAAACTACATGAAAAACGTAAAAAAAGTCACTATATAACCATATTTGAGGATTTTAACTTCAAATCATAGAGCGAGGTTTCGTATTATTTAGATCCAAGAAAAGACATATGACAATGTTGTTTCCAATACAAATGATAAAAAACAATGTTTTTTCATTAGAATTAACTATAATGTTCTTGATTTTCCGTTTATATTAACGATGGAAGATGTACACGTAAAACCGCTCTAATCCGGCTGAAACGTCGATATATGCAATAAAAACCGAACATCTCCCCTTTTCAATATCTTACTCAGTATTTTAACGAGAAACAAATAGGTGATTGAAAATGAAGTATTTAAGGTTATTATCTAATTAATTATGTGTTTGCATCATTTTTATCGTATATATATGAATTAATACCCATGGACTGAAAATTCACAAAAACGTGGAAAACGGCAAAATATTGCCTAATTCGATGATATTTTGTTTAAATCACATGAAGAAAAGGGGATGGTAAACGTCAAAATATTGCTAAATTCGATGATTTTTCGAACGAAACAAAATGCAAGAAAACTTGCTTAAAATGCAATATTATGAAATTCTGAGATTTCAAGGCCAAATCACATATCGTGATACTACATGAAATTGTATCGAAATATTGGTAAAAATGAATATATTTACGTAATATCAAACTACATGACAAACGTGAAAAAAGTCACTATTTAACCATATTTGAGTATTTTAACTTGAAATCATAGAGCGAGGTTTCGTATTATTTGGATCCTAGAAAAGACATATGACAATGTTGTTTCCAACACAAATGATAAAAAACAATGTGTTTTCATTAGAAATAACTAAAATGTTCTTGATTTTCCGTTTATATTACCGAGGGAAGATGTACACGAAAAACCGCTCTAATCCGGCTGAAACGTCGATAAATGCAATAAAAACCGAACATCTCCCCTTTTCAATATCTTACTCAGTATTTTAACGAGAAACAAATAGGTGATTGAAAATGAAGTATTTAAGGTTATTATCTAATTAATTATGTGTTTGCATCATTTTTATCGTATATATATGAATTAATACCCATGGACTGAAAATTCACAAAAACGTGGAAAACGGCAAAATATTGCCTAATTCGATGATATTTTGTTTAAATCACATGAAGAAAAGGGGATGATAAACGTCAAAATATTGCTAAATTCGATGATTTTTCGAACGAAACAAAATGCAAGAAAACTTGCTTAAAATGCAATATTATGAAATTCTGAGATTTCAAGGCCAAATCACATATCGTGATACTACATGAAATTGTATCGAAATATTGGTAAAAATGAATATATTTACGTAATATCAAACTACATGACAAACGTGAAAAAAGTCACTATTTAACCATATTTGAGTATTTTAACTTGAAATCATAGAGCGAGGTTTCGTATTATTTGGATCCTAGAAAAGACATATGACAATGTTGTTTCCAATACAAATGATAAAAAACAATGCGTTTTCATTAGAAATAACTAAAATGTTCTTGATTTTCCGTTTATATTACCGAGGGAAGATGTACACGAAAAACCGCTCTAATCCGGCTGAAACGTCGATAAATGCAATAAAAACCGAACTTCTCCCCTTTTCAATATTCAGTATTCAATACTCAGTATTTTACCATGAAACAAATAGATGATTGAAAATGAAGTATTTAAGGTTATTATCTAATCAATTATGTGTTTGCATCATTTTTATCGTATATATATGAATTAAAACCCATGGATTGAAAATTCACAAAAACGTAGATAACGGCAAAATATTGCCTAATTCGATGATATTTTGTTTAAATCACATGAAGGAAAAGGAGATGATAGACGTCAAAATATTGCTATATTCGATGATTTTTCGTACGAAACAAAATGCAAGAAAACTTGCTTAAAATGCAATATTATGCGAAATTCTGAGATTTGAAGGCCAAATCACATATCGTGATACTACATGAAAAAGTATCGAAATATTGGTAAAAATGAATATATTTACGTCATATCAAACTACATGAAAAACGTGAAAAAAGTCATTATATAACCATATTTGAGGATTTTAACTTCAAATCATAGAGCGAGGTTTCGTATTTTTTAGATCCAAGAAAAGACATATGACAATGTTGTTTCTAATACAAATGATAAAAAACAATGTGTTTTCATTAGAATTAACTATAATGTTCTTGATTTTCCGCTTATATTAACGATGGAAGATGTACACGTAAAACCGCTCTAATCCGGCTGAAACGTCGATATATGCAATAAAAACCGAACTTCTCCCCTTTTCAATATCTTACTCAGTATTTTAACGAGAAACAAATAGATGATTGAAAATGAAGTATTTAAGGTTATTATCTAATCAATTATGTGTTTGCATCATTTTTATCGTATATATATATGAATTAATACCCATGGACGGAAAATTCACAAAAACGTGGAAAACGGCAAAATATTGCCTAATTCGATGATATTTTGTTTAAATCACATGAAGGAAAAGGAGATGATAAACGTTAAAATATTGCTAAATTCGATGATTTTTCGTACGAAGCAAAATGCAAGAAAACTTGCTTAAAATGCAATGTTATGAAATTCTGAGATTTCAAGGCCAAATCACATATCGTGATACTACATGAAATAGTATCGAAATATTGGTAAAAATGAATATATTTACGTAATATCAAACTACATGACAAACGTGAAAAAAGTCACTATTTAACCATATATGAGGATTTTAACTTCAAATCATAGAGCGAGGTTTCGTATTATTTGGATCCAAGAAAAGACATATGACAATGTTGTTTCCAATACAAATGATAAAAAACAATGTGTTTTCATTAGAAATAACTAAAATGTTCTTGATTTTCCGTTTATATTACCGAGGGAAGATGTACACGTAAAACCGCTCTTATCCGGCTGAAACGTCGATAAATGCAATAAAAACCGAACTTCTCCCCTTTTCAATATTCAGTATTCAATACAGTATTCTATATTCAGTATTTTACCAAGAAACAAATAGATGATTGAAAATGAAGTATTTAAGGTTATTATCTAATCAATTATGTGTTTGCATCATTTTTATCGTATATATATGAATTAAAACCCATGGACTGAAAATTCACAAAAACGTGGAAAACGGCAAAATATTGCCTAATTCGATGATATTTTGTTTAAATCACATGAAGGAAAAGGGGATGATAAACGTCAATATATTGCTAAATTCGATGATTTTTCGAACGAAACAAAATGCAAGAAAACTTGCTTAAAATGCAATGTTATGAAATTCTGAGATTTCAAGGCCAAATCACATATCGTGATACTACATGAAATAGTATCGAAATATTGGTAAAAATGAATATATTTACGTAATATCAAACTACATGTAAAACGTGAAAAAAGTCACTATATAACCATATTTGAGGATTTTAACTTCAAATCATAGAGCAAAGTTTCGTATTATTTAGATCCAAGAAAAGACATATGACAATGTTGTTTCCAATACAAATGATAAAAAACAATGTTTTTTCATTAGAATTAACTATAATGTTCTTGATTTTCCGTTTATATTAACGATGGAAGATGTACACGTAAAACCGCTCTAATCCGGCTGAAACGTCGATATATGCAATAAAAACCGAACATCTCCCCTTTTCAATATCTTACTCAGTATTTTAACGAGAAACAAAAAAATGATTGAAAATGAAGTATTTAAGGTTATTATCTAATTAATTATGTGTTTGCATTATTTTTATCGTATATATATGAATTAATACCCATGCACTGAAAATTCACAAAAACGTGGAAAACGGAAAAATATTGCCTAATTCGATGATATTTTGTTTAAATCACATGAAGGAAAAGGAGATGATAGACGTCAAAATATTGCTATATTCGATGATTTTTCGTACGAAACAAAATGCAAGAAAACTTGCTTAAAATGCAATATTATGCGAAATTCTGAGATTTGAAGGCCAAATCACATATCGTGATACTACATGAAAAAGTATCGAAATATTGGTAAAAATGAATATATTTACGTCATATCAAACTACATGAAAAACGTGAAAAAAGTCATTATATAACCATATTTGAGGATTTTAACTTCAAATCATAGAGCGAGGTTTCGTATTTTTTAGATCCAAGAAAAGACATATGACAATGTTGTTTCCAATACAAATGATAAAAAACAATGTGTTTTCATTAGAATTAACTATAATGTTCTTGATTTTCCGCTTATATTAACGATGGAAGATGTACACGTAAAACCGCTCTAATCCGGCTGAAACGTCGATATATGCAATAAAAACCGAACTTCTCCCCTTTTCAATATCTTACTCAGTATTTTAACGAGAAACAAATAGATGATTGAAAATGATTGAAAATTGAAAATTTTCAATCATCAATTTTCAATTGATGATTGAAAATTTAAGGTTATTATCTAATCAATTATGTGTTTGCATCATTTTTATCGTATATATATATGAATTAATACCCATGGACGGAAAATTCACAAAAACGTGGAAAACGGCAAAATATTGCCTAATTCGATGATATTTTGTTTAAATCACATGAAGGAAAAGGAGATGATAAACGTTAAAATATTGCTAAATTCGATGATTTTTCGTACGAAGCAAAATGCAAGAAAACTTGCTTAAAATGCAATGTTATGAAATTCTGAGATTTCAAGGCCAAATCACATATCGTGATACTACATGAAATAGTATCGAAATATTGGTAAAAATGAATATATTTACGTAATATCAAACTACATGACAAACGTGAAAAAAGTCACTATTTAACCATATATGAGGATTTTAACTTCAAATCATAGAGCGAGGTTTCGTATTATTTGGATCCAAGAAAAGACATATGACAATGTTGTTTCCAATACAAATGATAAAAAACAATGTGTTTTCATTAGAAATAACTAAAATGTTTTTGATTTTCCGTTTATATTACCGAGGGAAGATGTACACGTAAAACCGCTCTAATCCGGCTGAAACGTCGATAAATGCAATAAAAACCGAACTTCTCCCCTTTTCAATATTCAGTATTCAATACAGTATTCAATATTCAGTATTTTACCAAGAAACAAATAGATGATTGAAAATGAAGTATTTAAGGTTATTATCTAATCAATTATGTGTTTGCATCATTTTTATCGTATATATATGAATTAAAACCCATGGACTGAAAATTCACAAAAACGTAGATAACGGCAAAATATTGCCTAATTCGATGATATTTTGTTTAAATCACATGATGGAAAAGAAGATGATAAACGTTAAAATATTGCTAAATTTGATGATTTTTCGTACGAAGCAAAATGCAAGAAAACTTGATTAAAATGCAATATTATGCGAAATTCTGAGATTTGAAGGCCAAATCACATATCGTGATACTACATGAAATAGTATCGAAATATTGGTAAAAATGAATATATTTACGTAATATCAAACTACATGAAAAACGTGAAAAAAGTCACTATATAACCATATTTGAGGATTTTAACTTCAAATCATAGAGCGAGGTTTCGTATTATTTCGATCCAAGAAAAGACATATAACAATGTTGTTTCCAATACAAATGATAAAAAAAAAATGTTTTTTCATTAGAATTAACTATAATGTTCTTGATTTTCCGTTTATATTAACGATGGAAGATGTACACGTAAAACCGCTCTAATCCGGCTGAAACGTCGATATATGCAATAAAAACCGAACATCTCCCCTTTTCAATATCTTACTCAGTATTTTAACGAGAAACAAATAGATGATTGAAAATGAAGTATTTAAGGTTATTATCTAATCAATTATGTGTTTGCATCATATTTATCGTATATATATGAATTAAAACCCATGGACTGAAAATTCACAAAAACGTGGAAAACGGCAAAATATTGCCTAATTCGATGATATTTTGTTTAAATCACATGAAGGAAAAGGAGAAAATAAACGTCAAAATATTGCTATATTCGAAGATTTCTCGTACGAAACAAAATGCAGGAAAACTTGCTTAAAATGCAATATTATGCGAAATTCTGAGATTTGAAGGCCAAATCACATATCGTGATACTACATGAAATAGTATCGAAATATTGGTAAAAATGAATATATTTACGTAATAACAAACTACATCAAAAACGTGAAAAAAGTCACTATATAACAATATTTGAGGATTTTAACTTCAAATCATAGAGCTAGGTTTCGTATTATTTAGATCCAAGAAAAGACATATGACAATGTTGTTTCCAATACAAATGATAAAAAACAATGTTTTTTCATTAGAATTAACTATAATGTTCTTGATTTTCCGTTTATATTAACGATGGAAGATGTACACGTAAAACAGCTCTAATCCGGCTGAAACGTCGATAAATGCAATAAAAACCGAACATCTCCCCTTTTCAATATCTTACTCAGTATTTTAACGAGAAACAAATAGATGATTGAAAATGAAGTATTTAAGGTTATTATCTACTTAATTATGTGTTTGCATCATTTTTATCGTATATATATGAATTAATACCCATGGACTAAAAATTCACAAAAACGTGGAAAACGGCAAAATATTGCCTAATTCGATGATATTTTGTTTAAATCACATGAAGAAAAGGGGATGATAAACGTCAAAATATTGCTAAATTCGATGATTTTTCGAACGAAACAAAATGCAAGAAAACTTGCTTAAAATGCAATATTATGAAATTCTGAGATTTCAAGGCCAAATCACATATCGTGATACTACATGAAATAGTATCGAAATATTGGTAAAAATGAATATATTTACGTAATATCAAACTACATGACAAACGTGAAAAAAGTCACTATTTAACCATATTTGAGTATTTTAACTTCAAATCATAGAGCGAGGTTTCGTATTATTTGGATCCAAGAAAAGACATATGACAATGTTGTTTCCAATACAAATGATAAAAAACAATGTGTTTTCATTAGAAATAACTAAAATGTTCTTGATTTTCCGTTTATATTAACGATGGAAGATGTACACGTAAAACCGCTCTAATCCGGCTGAAACGTCGATATATGCAATAAAAACCGAACATCTCCCCTTTTCAATATCTTACTCAGTATTTTAACGAGAAACAAATAGGTGATTGAAAATGAAGTATTTAAGGTTATTATCTAATTAATTATGTGTTTGCATCATTTTTATCGTATATATATGAATTAATACCCATGGACTGAAAATTCACAAAAACGTGGAAAACGGCAAAATATTGCCTAATTCGATGATATTTTGTTTAAATCACATGAAGAAAAGGGGATGATAAACGTCAAAATATTGCTAAATTCGATGATTTTTCGAACGAAACAAAATGCAAGAAAACTTGCTTAAAATGCAATATTATGAAATTCTGAGATTTCAAGGCCAAATCACATATCGTGATACTACATGAAATTGTATCGAAATATTGGTAAAAATGAATATATTTACGTAATATCAAACTACATGACAAACGTGAAAAAAGTCACTATTTAACCATATTTGAGTATTTTAACTTGAAATCATAGAGCGAGGTTTCGTATTATTTGGATCCAAGAAAAGACATATGACAATGTTGTTTCCAATACAAATGATAAAAAACAATGTGTTTTCATTAGAAATAACTAAAATGTTCTTGATTTTCCGTTTATATTACCGAGGGAAGATGTACACGTAAAACCGCTCTAATCCGGCTGAAACGTCGATAAATGCAATAAAAACCGAACTTCTCCCCTTTTCAATATTCAGTATTCAATACTCAGTATTTTACCAAGAAACAAATAGATGATTGAAAATGAAGTATTTAAGGTTATTATCTAATCAATTATGTGTTTGCATCATTTTTATCGTATATATATATGAATTAAAACCCATGGACTGAAAATTCACAAAAACGTAGATAACGGCAAAATATTGCCTAATTCGATGATATTTTGTTTAAATCATATGAAGGAAAAGAAGATGATAAACGTTAAAATATTGCTAAATTCGATGATTTTTCGTACGAAGCAAAATGCAAGAAAACTTGATTAAAATGCAATATTATGCGAAATTCTGAGATTTGAAGGCCAAATCACATATCGTGATACTACATGAAATAGTATCGAAATATTGGTAAAAATGAATATATTTACGTAATATCAAACTACATGAAAAACGTGAAAAAAGTCACTATATAACCATATTTGAGGATTTTAACTTGAAATCATAGAGCGAGGTTTCGTATTATTTGGATCCAAGAAAAGACATATGACAATGTTGTTTCCAATACAAATGATAAAAAACAATGTGTTTTCATTAGAAATAACTAAAATGTTCTTGATTTTCCGTTTATATTACCGAGGGAAGATGTACACGTAAAACCGCTCTAATCCGGCTGAAACGTCGATAAATGCAATAAAAACCGAACTTCTCCCCTTTTCAATATTCAGTATTCAATACTCAGTATTTTACCAAGAAACAAATAGATGATTGAAAATGAAGTATTTAAGGTTATTATCTAATCAATTATGTGTTTGCATCATTTTTATCGTATATATATGAATTAAAACCCATGGACTGAAAATTCACAAAAACGTAGATAACGGCAAAATATTGCCTAATTCGATGATATTTTGTTTAAATCATATGAAGGAAAAGAAGATGATAAACGTTAAAATATTGCTAAATTCGATGATTTTTCGTACGAAGCAAAATGCAAGAAAACTTGATTAAAATGCAATATTATGCGAAATTCTGAGATTTGAAGGCCAAATCACATATCGTGATACTACATGAAATAGTATCGAAATATTGGTAAAAATGAATATATTTACGTAATATCAAACTACATGAAAAACGTGAAAAAAGTCACTATATAACCATATTTGAGGATTTTAACTTCAAATCATAGAGCGAGGTTTCGTATTATTTAGATCCAAGAAAAGACATATGACAATGTTGTTTCCAATACAAATGATAAAAAACAATGTGTTTTCATTAGAATTATCTATAATGTTCTTGATTTTCCGTTTATATTAACGATGGAAGATGTACACGTAAAACCGCTCTAATCCGGCTGAAACGTCGATATATGCAATAAAAACCGAACTTCTCCCCTTTTCAATATCTTACTCAGTATTTTAACGAGAAACAAATAGATGATTGAAAATGACGTATTTAAGGTTATTATCTAATCAATTATGTGTTTGCATCATTTTTATCGTATATATATATGAATTAATACCCATGGACGGAAAATTCACAAAAACGTGGAAAACTGCAAAATATTGCCTAATTCGATGATATTTTGTTTAAATCACATGAAGGAAAAGGAGATGATAAACGTTAAAATATTGCTAAATTCGATGATTTTTCGTACGAAGCAAAATGCAAGAAAACTTGCTTAAAATGCAATATTATGCGAAATTCTGAGATTTGAAGGCCAAATCACATATCGTGATACTACATGAAATAGTATCGAAATATTGGTAAAAATGAATATATTTACGTAATATCAAACTACATGAAAAACGTGAAAAAAGTCACTATATAACCATATTTGAGGATTTTAACTTCAAATCATAGAGCGAGGTTTCGTATTATTTAGTTCCAAGAAAAGACATATGTCAATGTTGTTTCCAATATAAATGATAAAAAACAATGTGTTTTCATTAGAATTAACTATAATGTTCTTGATTTTCCGTTTATATTAACGAGGGAAGATGTACACGTAAAACCGCTCTAATCCGGCTGAAACGTCGATATATGCAATAAAAACCGAACATCTCCCCTTTTCAATATCTTACTCAGTATTTTAACGAGAAACAAATAGATGATTGAAAATGAAGTATTTAAGGTTATTATCTAATCAATTATGTGTTTGCATCATATTTATCGTATATATATGAATTAAAACCCATAGACTGAAAATTCACAAAAACGTGGAAAACGGCAAAATATTGCCTAATTCGATGATATTTTGTTTAAATCACATGAAGGAAAAGGGGATGATAAACGTCAATATATTGCTAAATTCGATGATTTTTCGATCGAAACAAAATGCAAGAAAACTTGCTTAAAATGCAATGTTTTGAAATTCTGAGATTTCAAGGCCAAATCACATATCGTGATACTACATGAAATAGTATCGAAATATTGGTAAAAATGAATATATTTACGTAATATCAAACTACATGACAAACGTGAAAAAAGTCACTATTTAACCATATTTGAGTATTTTAACTTGAAATCATAGAGCGAAGTTTCGTATTATTTGGATCCAAGAAAAGACATATGACAATGTTGTTTCCAATACAAATGATAAAAAACAATGTGTTTTCATTAGAAATAACTAAAATGTTCTTGATTTACCGTTTATATTACCGAGGGAAGATGTACACGTAAAACCGCTCTAATCCGGCTGAAACGTCGATAAATGCAATAAAAACCGAACTTCTCCCCTTTTCAATATTCAGTATTCAATACTCAGTATTTTACCAAGAAAAAATAGATGAATGAAAATGAAGTATTTAAGGTTATTATCTAATCAATTATGTGTTTGCATCATTTTTATCGTATATATATGAATTAAAACCCATGGACTGAAAATTCACAAAAACGTATATAACGGCAAAATATTGCCTAATTCGATGATATTTTGTTTAAATCACATGATGGAAAAGAAGATGATAAACGTTAAAATATTGCTAAATTCGATGATTTTTCGTACGAATCAAAATGCAAGGAAACTTGATTAAAATGCAATATTATGCGAAATTCTGAGATTTGAAGGCCAAATCACATATCGTGATACTACATGAAATAGTATCGAAATATTGGTAAAAATGAATATATTTACGTAATATCAAACTACATGAAAAACGTGAAAAAAGTCACTATATAACCATATTTGAGGATTTTAGCTTCAAATCATAGAGCGAGGTTTCGTATTATTTAGATCCAAGAAAAGACATATGACAATGTTGTTTCCAATACAAATGATAAAAAAAAATGTTTTTTCATTAAAATTAACTATAATGTTCTTGATTTTCCGTTTATATTAACGATGGAAGATGTACACGTAAAACCGCTCTAATCCGGCTGAAACGTCGATATATGCAATAAAAACCGAACATCTCCCCTTTTCAATATCTTACTCAGTATTTTAACGAGAAACAAATAGATGATTGAAAATGAAGTATTTAAGGTTATTATCTAATCAATTATGTGTTTGCATCATATTTATCGTATATATATGAATAAAAACCCATGGACTGAAAATTCACAAAAACGTGGAAAACGGCAAAATATTACCTAATTCGATGATATTTTGTTTAAATCACATGAAGGAAAAGGGGATGATAAACGTTAAAATATTGCTAAATTCGATGATTTTTCGAACGAAACAAAATGCAAGAAAACTTGCTTAAAATGCAATGTTATGAAATTCTGAGATTTCAAGGCCAAATCACATATCGTGATACTACATGAAATAGTATCGAAATATTGGTAAAAATGAATATATTTACGTAATATCAAACTACATGACAAACGTGAAAAAAGTCACCATTTAACCATATTTGAGTATTTTAACTTCAAATCATAGAGCGAGGTTTCGTATTATATTGATCTAAGAAAAGACATATGACAATGTTGTTTCCAATACAAATGATAAAAAACAATGTGTTTTCATTAGAAATAGCTAAAATGTTCTTGATTTTCCGTTTATATTACCGAGGGAAGATGTACACGTAAACCTGCTCTAATCCGGCTGAAACGTCGATAAATGCAATAAAAACCGAACTTCTCCCCTTTTCAATATTCAGTATTCAATACTCAGTATTTTACCAAGAAACAAATAGATGATTGAAAATGAAGTATTTAAGGTTATTATCTAATCAATTATGTGTTTGCATCATTTTTATCGTATATATATGAATTAAAACCCATGGACTGAAAATTCACAAAAAAGTGGAAAACGGCAAAATATTGCCTAATTCGATGATATTTTGTTTAAATCACATGAAGGAAAAGGAGATGTTAAACGTCAAAATATTGCTATATGCGAAGATTTCTCGTACGAAACAAAATGCAGGAAAACTTGCTTAAAATGCAATATTATGCGAAATTCTGAGATTTGAAGGCCAAATCACATATCGTGATACTACATGAAATAGTATCGAAATATTGGTAAAAATGAATATATTTACGTAATATCAAACTACATGAAAAACGTGAAAAAAGTCACTATATAACCATATTTGAGGATTTTAACTTCAAATCATAGAGCGAGGTTTCGTATTATTTAGATCCAAGAAAAGACATATGACAATGTTGTTTCCAATACAAATGATAAAAAACAATGTTTTTTCATTAGAATTAACTATAATGTTCTTGATTTTCCGTTTATATTAACGATGAAAGATGTACACGTAAAACCGCTCTAATCCGGCTGAAACGTCGATATATGCAATAAAAACCGAACATCTCCCCTTTTCAATATCTTACTCAGTATTTTAACGAGAAACAAATAGATGATTGAAAATGAAGTATTTAAGGTTATTATCTAATTAATTATGTGTTTGCATCATTTTTATCGTATATATATGAATTAATACCCATGGACTGAAAATTCACAAAAACGTGGAAAACGCCAAAATATTGCCTAATTCGATGATATTTTGTTTAAATCACATGAAGAAAAGGGGATGATAAACGTCAAAATATTGCTAAATTCGATGATTTTTCGAACGAAACAAAATGCAAGAAAACTTGCTTAAAATGCAATATTATGAAATTCTGAGATTTCAAGGCCAAATCACATATCGTGATACTACATGAAAAAGTATCGAAATATTGGTAAAAATGAATATATTTACGTCATATCAAACTACATGAAAAACGTGAAAAAAGTCATTATATAACCATTTTTGAGGATTTTAACTTCAAATCATAGAGCGAGGTTTCGTATTATTTAGATCCAAAAAAAGACATATGACAATGTTGTTTCCAATACAAATGATAAAAAACAATGTGTTTTCATTAGAATTAACTATAATGTTCTTGATTTTCCGTTTATATTAACGATGGAAGATGTACACGTAAAACCGCTCTAATCCGGCTGAAACGTCGATATATGCAATAAAAACCGAACTTCTCCCCTTTTCAATATCTTACTCAGTATTTTAACGAGAAACAAATAGATGATTGAAAATGACGTATTTAAGGTTATTATCTAATCAATTATGTGTTTGCATCATTTTTATCGTATATATATATGAATTAATACCCATGGACGGAAAATTCACAAAAACGTGGAAAACGGCAAAATATTGCCTAATTCGATGATATTTTGTTTAAATCACATGAAGGAAAAGGAGATGATAAACGTTAAAATATTGCTAAATTCGATGATTTTTCGTACGAAGCAAAATGCAAGAAAACTTGATTAAAATGCAATATTATGCGAAATTCTGAGATTTGAAGGCCAAATCACATATCGTGATACTACATGAAATAGTATCGAAATATTGGTAAAAATGAATATATTTACGTAATATCAAACTACATGAAAAACGTAAAAAAAGTCACTATATAACCATTTTTGAGGATTTTAACTTCAAATCATAGAGCGAGGTTTCGTATTATTTAGATCCAAGAAAAGACATATGACAATGTTGTTTCCAATACAAATGATAAAAAACAATGTTTTTTCATTAGAATTAACTATAATGTTCTTGATTTTCCGTTTATATTAACGATGGAAGATGTACACGTAAAACCGCTCTAATCCGGCTGAAACGTCGATATATGCAATAAAAACCGAACATCTCCCCTTTTCAATATCTTACTCAGTATTTTAACGAGAAACAAATAGGTGATTGAAAATGAAGTATTTAAGGTTATTATCTAATTAATTATGTGTTTGCATCATTTTTATCGTATATATATGAATTAATACCCATGGACTGAAAATTCACAAAAACGTGGAAAACGGCAAAATATTGCCTAATTCGATGATATTTTGTTTAAATCACATGAAGAAAAGGGGATGATAAACGTCAAAATATTGCTAAATTCGATGATTTTTCGAACGAAACAAAATGCAAGAAAACTTGCTTAAAATGCAATATTATGAAATTCTGAGATTTCAAGGCCAAATCACATATCGTGATACTACATGAAATTGTATCGAAATATTGGTAAAAATGAATATATTTACGTAATATCAAACTACATGACAAACGTGAAAAAAGTCACTATTTAACCATATTTGAGTATTTTAACTTGAAATCATAGAGCGAGGTTTCGTATTATTTGGATCCTAGAAAAGACATATGACAATGTTGTTTCCAATACAAATGATAAAAAACAATGTGTTTTCATTAGAAATAACTAAAATGTTCTTGATTTTCCGTTTATATTACCGAGGGAAGATGTACACGAAAAACCGCTCTAATCCGGCTGAAACGTCGATAAATGCAATAAAAACCGAACTTCTCCCCTTTTCAATATTCAGTATTCAATACTCAGTATTTTACCAAGAAACAAATAGATGATTGAAAATGAAGTATTTAAGGTTATTATCTAATCAATTATGTGTTTGCATCATTTTTATCGTATATATATGAATTAAAACCCATGGACTGAAAATTCACAAAAACGTAGATAACGGCAAAATATTGCCTAATTCGATGATATTTTGTTTAAATCACATGAAGGAAAAGAAGATGATAAACGTTAAAATATTGCTAAATTCGATGATTTTTCGTACGAAGCAAAATGCCAAAAAACTTGATTAAAATGCAATATTATGCGAAATTCTGAGATTTGAAGGCCAAATCACATATCGTGATACTACATGAAATAGTATCGAAATATTGGTAAAAATGAATATATTTACGTAATATCAAACTACATGAAAAACGTGAAAAAAGTCACTATATAACCATATTTGAGGATTTTAACTTCAAATCATAGAGCAAAGTTTCGTATTATTTAGATCCAAGAAAAGACATATGACAATGTTGTTTCCAATACAAATGATAAAAAACAATGTTTTTTCATTAGAATTAACTATAATGTTCTTGATTTTCCGTTTATATTAACGATGGAAGATGTACACGTAAAACCGCTCTAATCCGGCTGAAACGTCGATATATGCAATAAAAACCGAACATCTCCCCTTTTCAATATCTTACTCAGTATTTTAACGAGAAACAAAAAAATGATTGAAAATGAAGTATTTAAGGTTATTATCTAATTAATTATGTGTTTGCATTATTTTTATCGTATATATATGAATTAATACCCATGCACTGAAAATTCACAAAAACGTGGAAAACGGAAAAATATTGCCTAATTCGATGATATTTTGTTTAAATCACATGAAGGAAAAGGAGATGATAAACGTCAAAATATTGCTATATTCGATGATTTTTCGTACGAAACAAAATGCAAGAAAACTTGCTTAAAATGCAATATTATGCGAAATTCTGAGATTTGAAGGCCAAATCACATATCGTGATACTACATGAAAAAGTATCGAAATATTGGTAAAAATGAATATATTTACGTCATATCAAACTACATGAAAAACGTGAAAAAAGTCATTATATAACCATATTTGAGGATTTTAACTTCAAATCATAGAGCGAGGTTTCGTATTATTTAGATCCAAGAAAAGACATATGACAATGTTGTTTCCAATACAAATGATAAAAAACAATGTATTTTCATTAGAATTAACTATAATGTTCTTGATTTTCCGTTTATATTAACGATGGAAGATGTACACGTAAAACCGCTCTAATCCGGCTGAAACGTCGATATATGCAATAAAAACCGAACTTCTCCCCTTTTCAATATCTTACTCAGTATTTTAACGAGAAACAAGTAGATGATTGAAAATGAAGTATTTAAGGTTATTATCTAATCAATTATGTGTCTGCATCATTTTTATCGTATATATATATGAATTAATACCCATGGACGGAAAATTCACAAAAACGTGGAAAACGGCAAAATATTGCCTAATTCGATGATATTTTGTTTAAATCACATGAAGGAAAAGGAGATGATAAACGTTAAAATATTGCTAAATTCGATGATTTTTCGTACGAAGCAAAATGCAAGAAAACTTGCTTAAAATGCAATATTATGCGAAATTCTGAGATTTGAAGGCCAAATCACATATCGTGATACTACATGAAATAGTATCGAAATATTGGTAAAAATGAATATATTTACGTAATATCAAACTACATGAAAAACGTGAAAAAAGTCACTATATAACCATATTTGAGGATTTTAACTTCAAATCATAGAGCGAGGTTTCGTATTATTTAGTTCCAAGAAAAGACATATGTCAATGTTGTTTCCAATATAAATGATAAAAAACAATGTGTTTTCATTAGAATTAACTATAATGTTCTTGATTTTCCGTTTATATTAACGAGGGAAGATGTACACGTAAAACCGCTCTAATCCGGCTGAAACGTCGATATATGCAATAAAAACCGAACATCTCCCCTTTTCAATATCTTACTCAGTATTTTAACGAGAAACAAATAGATGATTGAAAATGAAGAATTTAAGGTTATTATCTAATCAATTATGTGTTTGCATCATATTTATCGTATATATATGAATTAAAACCCATGGACTGAAAATTCACAAAAACGTGGAAAACGGCAAAATATTGCCTAATTCGATGATATTTTGTTTAAATCACATGAAGGAAAAGGGGATGATAAACGTCAATATATTGCTAAATTCGATGATTTTTCGAACGAAACAAAATGCAAGAAAACTTGCTTAAAATGCAATGTTATGAAATTCTGAGATTTCAAGGCCAAATCACATATCGTGATACTACATGAAATAGTATCGAAATATTGGTAAAAATGAATATATTTACGTAATATCAAACTACATGAAAAACGTGAAAAAAGTCACTATATAACCATATTTGAGGATTTTAACTTCAAATCATAGAGCAAAGTTTCGTATTATTTAGATCCAAGAAAAGACATATGACAATGTTGTTTCCAATACAAATGATAAAAAACAATGTTTTTTCATTAGAATTAACTATAATGTTCTTGATTTTCCGTTTATATTAACGATGGAAGATGTACACGTAAAACCGCTCTAATCCGGCTGAAACGTCGATATATGCAATAAAAACCGAACATCTCCCCTTTTCAATATCTTACTCAGTATTTTAACGAGAAACAAAAAAATGATTGAAAATGAAGTATTTAAGGTTATTATCTAATTAATTATGTGTTTGCATTATTTTTATCGTATATATATGAATTAATACCCATGCACTGAAAATTCACAAAAACGTGGAAAACGGAAAAATATTGCCTAATTCGATGATATTTTGTTTAAATCACATGAAGGAAAAGGAGATGATAGACGTCAAAATATTGCTATATTCGATGATTTTTCGTACGAAACAAAATGCAAGAAAACTTGCTTAAAATGCAATATTATGCGAAATTCTGAGATTTGAAGGCCAAATCACATATCGTGATACTACATGAAAAAGTATCGAAATATTGGTAAAAATGAATATATTTACGTCATATCAAACTACATGAAAAACGTGAAAAAAGTCATTATATAACCATATTTGAGGATTTTAACTTCAAATCATAGAGCGAGGTTTCGTATTTTTTAGATCCAAGAAAAGACATATGACAATGTTGTTTCCAATACAAATGATAAAAAACAATGTGTTTTCATTAGAATTAACTATAATGTTCTTGATTTTCCGCTTATATTAACGATGGAAGATGTACACGTAAAACCGCTCTAATCCGGCTGAAACGTCGATATATGCAATAAAAACCGAACTTCTCCCCTTTTCAATATCTTACTCAGTATTTTAACGAGAAACAAATAGATGATTGAAAATGAAGTATTTAAGGTTATTATCTAATCAATTATGTGTTTGCATCATTTTTATCGTATATATATATGAATTAATACCCATGGACGGAAAATTCACAAAAACGTGGAAAACGGCAAAATATTGCCTAATTCGATGATATTTTGTTTAAATCACATGAAGGAAAAGGAGATGATAAACGTTAAAATATTGCTAAATTCGATGATTTTTCGTACGAAGCAAAATGCAAGAAAACTTGCTTAAAATGCAATGTTATGAAATTCTGAGATTTCAAGGCCAAATCACATATCGTGATACTACATGAAATAGTATCGAAATATTGGTAAAAATGAATATATTTACGTAATATCAAACTACATGACAAACGTGAAAAAAAGTCACTATTTACCATATATGAGGATTTTAACTTCAAATCATAGAGCGAGGTTTCGTATTATTTGGATCCAAGAAAAGACATATGACAATGTTGTTTCCAATACAAATGATAAAAAACAATGTGTTTTCATTAGAAATAACTAAAATGTTCTTGATTTTCCGTTTATATTACCGAGGGAAGATGTACACGTAAAACCGCTCTAATCCGGCTGAAACGTCGATAAATGCAATAAAAACCGAACTTCTCCCCTTTTCAATATTCAGTATTCAATACAGTATTCAATATTCAGTATTTTACCAAGAAACAAATAGATGATTGAAAATGAAGTATTTAAGGTTATTATCTAATCAATTATGTGTTTGCATCATTTTTATCGTATATATATGAATTAAAACCCATGGACTGAAAATTCACAAAAACGTAGATAACGGCAAAATATTGCCTAATTCGATGATATTTTGTTTAAATCACATGATGGAAAAGAAGATGATAAACGTTAAAATATTGCTAAATTCGATGATTTTTCGTACGAAGCAAAATGCAAAAAAACTTGATTAAAATGCAATATTATGCGAAATTCTGAGATTTGAAGGCCAAATCACATATCGTGATACTACATGAAATAGTATCGAAATATTGGTAAAAATGAATATATTTACGTAATATCAAACTACATGAAAAACGTGAAAAAAGTCACTATATAACCATATTTGAGGATTTTAACTTCAAATCATAGAGCAAAGTTTCGTATTATTTAGATCCAAGAAAAGACATATGACAATGTTGTTTCCAATACAAATGATAAAAAACAATGTTTTTTCATTAGAATTAACTATAATGTTCTTGATTTTCCGTTTATATTAACGATGGAAGATGTACACGTAAAACCGCTCTAATCCGGCTGAAACGTCGATATATGCAATAAAAACCGAACATCTCCCCTTTTCAATATCTTACTCAGTATTTTAACGAGAAACAAAAAAATGATTGAAAATGAAGTATTTAAGGTTATTATCTAATTAATTATGTGTTTGCATTATTTTTATCGTATATATATGAATTAATACCCATGCACTGAAAATTCACAAAAACGTGGAAAACGGAAAAATATTGCCTAATTCGATGATATTTTGTTTAAATCACATGAAGGAAAAGGAGATGATAAACGTCAAAATATTGCTATATTCGATGATTTTTCGTACGAAACAAAATGCAAGAAAACTTGCTTAAAATGCAATATTATGCGAAATTCTGAGATTTGAAGGCCAAATCACATATCGTGATACTACATGAAAAAGTATCGAAATATTGGTAAAAATGAATATATTTACGTCATATCAAACTACATGAAAAACGTGAAAAAAGTCATTATATAACCATATTTGAGGATTTTAACTTCAAATCATAGAGCGAGGTTTCGTATTATTTAGATCCAAGAAAAGACATATGACAATGTTGTTTCCAATACAAATGATAAAAAACAATGTATTTTCATTAGAATTAACTATAATGTTCTTGATTTTCCGTTTATATTAACGATGGAAGATGTACACGTAAAACCGCTCTAATCCGGCTGAAACGTCGATATATGCAATAAAAACCGAACTTCTCCCCTTTTCAATATCTTACTCAGTATTTTAACGAGAAACAAATAGATGATTGAAAATGAAGTATTTAAGGTTATTATCTAATCAATTATGTGTCTGCATCATTTTTATCGTATATATATATGAATTAATACCCATGGACGGAAAATTCACAAAAACGTGGAAAACGGCAAAATATTGCCTAATTCGATGATATTTTGTTTAAATCACATGAAGGAAAAGGAGATGATAAACGTTAAAATATTGCTAAATTCGATGATTTTTCGTACGAAGCAAAATGCAAGAAAACTTGCTTAAAATGCAATATTATGCGAAATTCTGAGATTTGAAGGCCAAATCACATATCGTGATACTACATGAAATAGTATCGAAATATTGGTAAAAATGAATATATTTACGTAATATCAAACTACATGAAAAACGTGAAAAAAGTCACTATATAACCATATTTGAGGATTTTAACTTCAAATCATAGAGCGAGGTTTCGTATTATTTAGTTCCAAGAAAAGACATATGTCAATGTTGTTTCCAATATAAATGATAAAAAACAATGTGTTTTCATTAGAATTAACTATAATGTTCTTGATTTTCCGTTTATATTAACGAGGGAAGATGTACACGTAAAACCGCTCTAATCCGGCTGAAACGTCGATATATGCAATAAAAACCGAACATCTCCCCTTTTCAATATCTTACTCAGTATTTTAACGAGAAACAAATAGATGATTGAAAATGAAGAATTTAAGGTTATTATCTAATCAATTATGTGTTTGCATCATATTTATCGTATATATATGAATTAAAACCCATGGACTGAAAATTCACAAAAACGTGGAAAACGGCAAAATATTGCCTAATTCGATGATATTTTGTTTAAATCACATGAAGGAAAAGGGGATGATAAACGTCAATATATTGCTAAATTCGATGATTTTTCGAACGAAACAAAATGCAAGAAAACTTGCTTAAAATGCAATGTTATGAAATTCTGAGATTTCAAGGCCAAATCACATATCGTGATACTACATGAAATAGTATCGAAATATTGGTAAAAATGAATATATTTACGTAATATCAAACTACATGAAAAACGTGAAAAAAGTCACTATATAACCATATTTGAGGATTTTAACTTCAAATCATAGAGCAAAGTTTCGTATTATTTAGATCCAAGAAAAGACATATGACAATGTTGTTTCCAATACAAATGATAAAAAACAATGTTTTTTCATTAGAATTAACTATAATGTTCTTGATTTTCCGTTTATATTAACGATGGAAGATGTACACGTAAAACCGCTCTAATCCGGCTGAAACGTCGATATATGCAATAAAAACCGAACATCTCCCCTTTTCAATATCTTACTCAGTATTTTAACGAGAAACAAAAAAATGATTGAAAATGAAGTATTTAAGGTTATTATCTAATTAATTATGTGTTTGCATTATTTTTATCGTATATATATGAATTAATACCCATGCACTGAAAATTCACAAAAACGTGGAAAACGGAAAAATATTGCCTAATTCGATGATATTTTGTTTAAATCACATGAAGGAAAAGGAGATGATAGACGTCAAAATATTGCTATATTCGATGATTTTTCGTACGAAACAAAATGCAAGAAAACTTGCTTAAAATGCAATATTATGCGAAATTCTGAGATTTGAAGGCCAAATCACATATCGTGATACTACATGAAAAAGTATCGAAATATTGGTAAAAATGAATATATTTACGTCATATCAAACTACATGAAAAACGTGAAAAAAGTCATTATATAACCATATTTGAGGATTTTAACTTCAAATCATAGAGCGAGGTTTCGTATTTTTTAGATCCAAGAAAAGACATATGACAATGTTGTTTCCAATACAAATGATAAAAAACAATGTGTTTTCATTAGAATTAACTATAATGTTCTTGATTTTCCGCTTATATTAACGATGGAAGATGTACACGTAAAACCGCTCTAATCCGGCTGAAACGTCGATATATGCAATAAAAACCGATCTTCTCCCCTTTTCAATATCTTACTCAGTATTTTAACGAGAAACAAATAGATGATTGAAAATGAAGTATTTAAGGTTATTATCTAATCAATTATGTGTTTGCATCATTTTTATCGTATATATATATGAATTAATACCCATGGACGGAAAATTCACAAAAACGTGGAAAACGGCAAAATATTGCCTAATTCGATGATATTTTGTTTAAATCACATGAAGGAAAAGGAGATGATAAACGTTAAAATATTGCTAAATTCGATGATTTTTCGTACGAAGCAAAATGCAAGAAAACTTGCTTAAAATGCAATGTTATGAAATTCTGAGATTTCAAGGCCAAATCACATATCGTGATACTACATGAAATAGTATCGAAATATTGGTAAAAATGAATATATTTACGTAATATCAAACTACATGACAAACGTGAAAAAAGTCACTATTTACCATATATGAGGATTTTAACTTCAAATCATAGAGCGAGGTTTCGTATTATTTGGATCCAAGAAAAGACATATGACAATGTTGTTTCCAATACAAATGATAAAAAACAATGTGTTTTCATTAGAAATAACTAAAATGTTCTTGATTTTCCGTTTATATTACCGAGGGAAGATGTACACGTAAAACCGCTCTAATCCGGCTGAAACGTCGATAAATGCAATAAAAACCGAACTTCTCCCCTTTTCAATATTCAGTATTCAATACAGTATTCAATATTCAGTATTTTACCAAGAAACAAATAGATGATTGAAAATGAAGTATTTAAGGTTATTATCTAATCAATTATGTGTTTGCATCATTTTTATCGTATATATATGAATTAAAACCCATGGACTGAAAATTCACAAAAACGTAGATAACGGCAAAATATTGCCTAATTCGATGATATTTTGTTTAAATCACATGATGGAAAAGAAGATGATAAACGTTAAAATATTGCTAAATTCGATGATTTTTCGTACGAAGCAAAATGCAAGAAAACTTGATTAAAATGCAATATTATGCGAAATTCTGAGATTTGAAGGCCAAATCACATATCGTGATACTACATGAAATAGTATCGAAATATTGGTAAAAATGAATATATTTACGTAATATCAAACTACATGAAAAACGTGAAAAAAGTCACTATATAACCATATTTGAGGATTTTAACTTCAAATCATAGAGCGAGGTTTCGTATTATTTAGATCCAAGAAAAGACATATAACAATGTTGTTTCCAATACAAATGATAAAAAAAAAATGTTTTTTCATTAGAATTAACTATAATGTTCTTGATTTTCCGTTTATATTAACGATGGAAGATGTACACGTAAAACCGCTCTAATCCGGCTGAAACGTCGATATATGCAATAAAAACCGAACATCTCCCCTTTTCAATATCTTACTCAGTATTTTAACGAGAAACAAATAGATGATTGAAAATGAAGTATTTAAGGTTATTATCTAATCAATTATGTGTTTGCATCATATTTATCGTATATATATGAATTAAAACCCATGGACTGAAAATTCACAAAAACGTGGAAAACGGCAAAATATTGCCTAATTCGATGATATTTTGTTTAAATCACATGAAGGAAAAGGAGAAAATAAACGTCAAAATATTGCTATATTCGAAGATTTCTCGTACGAAACAAAATGCAGGAAAACTTGCTTAAAATGCAATATTATGCGAAATTCTGAGATTTGAAGGCCAAATCACATATCGTGATACTACATGAAATAGTATCGAAATATTGGTAAAAATGAATATATTTACGTAATATCAAACTACATCAAAAACGTGAAAAAAGTCACTATATAACAATATTTGAGGATTTTAACTTCAAATCATAGAGCTAGGTTTCGTATTATTTAGATCCAAGAAAAGACATATGACAATGTTGTTTCCAATACAAATGATAAAAAACAATGTTTTTTCATTAGAATTAACTATAATGTTCTTGATTTTCCGTTTATATTAACGATGGAAGATGTACACGTAAAACAGCTCTAATCCGGCTGAAACGTCGATAAATGCAATAAAAACCGAACATCTCCCCTTTTCAATATCTTACTCAGTATTTTAACGAGAAACAAATAGATGATTGAAAATGAAGTATTTAAGGTTATTATCTACTTAATTATGTGTTTGCATCATTTTTATCGTATATATATGAATTAATACCCATGGACTAAAAATTCACAAAAACGTGGAAAACGGCAAAATATTGCCTAATTCGATGATATTTTGTTTAAATCACATGAAGAAAAGGGGATGATAAACGTCAAAATATTGCTAAATTCGATGATTTTTCGAACGAAACAAAATGCAAGAAAACTTGCTTAAAATGCAATATTATGAAATTCTGAGATTTCAAGGCCAAATCACATATCGTGATACTACATGAAATAGTATCGAAATATTGGTAAAAATGAATATATTTACGTAATATCAAACTACATGACAAACGTGAAAAAAGTCACTATTTAACCATATTTGAGTATTTTAACTTCAAATCATAGAGCGAGGTTTCGTATTATTTGGATCCAAGAAAAGACATATGACAATGTTGTTTCCAATACAAATGATAAAAAACAATGTGTTTTCATTAGAAATAACTAAAATGTTCTTGATTTTCCGTTTATATTAACGATGGAAGATGTACACGTAAAACCGCTCTAATCCGGCTGAAACGTCGATATATGCAATAAAAACCGAACATCTCCCCTTTTCAATATCTTACTCAGTATTTTAACGAGAAACAAATAGGTGATTGAAAATGAAGTATTTAAGGTTATTATCTAATTAATTATGTGTTTGCATCATTTTTATCGTATATATATGAATTAATACCCATGGACTGAAAATTCACAAAAACGTGGAAAACGGCAAAATATTGCCTAATTCGATGATATTTTGTTTAAATCACATGAAGAAAAGGGGATGATAAACGTCAAAATATTGCTAAATTCGATGATTTTTCGAACGAAACAAAATGCAAGAAAACTTGCTTAAAATGCAATATTATGAAATTCTGAGATTTCAAGGCCAAATCACATATCGTGATACTACATGAAATTGTATCGAAATACTGGTAAAAATGAATATATTTACGTAATATCAAACTACATGACAAACGTGAAAAAAGTCACTATTTAACCATATTTGAGTATTTTAACTTGAAATCATAGAGCGAGGTTTCGTATTATTTGGATCCAAGAAAAGACATATGACAATGTTGTTTCCAATACAAATGATAAAAAACAATGTGTTTTCATTAGAAATAACTAAAATGTTCTTGATTTTCCGTTTATATTACCGAGGGAAGATGTACACGTAAAACCGCTCTAATCCGGCTGAAACGTCGATAAATGCAATAAAAACCGAACTTCTCCCCTTTTCAATATTCAGTATTCAATACTCAGTATTTAACCAAGAAACAAATAGATGATTGAAAATGAAGTATTTAAGGTTATTATCTAATCAATTATGTGTTTGCATCATTTTTATCGTATATATATGAATTAAAACCCATGGACTGAAAATTCACAAAAACGTAGATAACGGCAAAATATTGCCTAATTCGATGATATTTTGTTTAAATCATATGAAGGAAAAGAAGATGATAAACGTTAAAATATTGCTAAATTCGATGATTTTTCGTACGAAGCAAAATGCAAGAAAACTTGATTAAAATGCAATATTATGCGAAATTCTGAGATTTGAAGGCCAAATCACATATCGTGATACTACATGAAATAGTATCGAAATATTGGTAAAAATGAATATATTTACGTAATATCAAACTACATGAAAAACGTGAAAAAAGTCACTATATAACCATATTTGAGGATTTTAACTTCAAATCATAGAGCGAGGTTTCGTATTATTTAGATCCAAGAAAAGACATATGACAATGTTGTTTCCAATACAAATGATAAAAAACAATGTTTTTTCATTAGAATTAACTATAATGTTCTTGATTTTCCGTTTATATTAACGATGGAAGATGTACACGTAAAACCGCTCTAATCCGGCTGAAACGTCGATATATGCAATAAAAACCGAACATCTCCCCTTTTCAATATCTTACTCAGTATTTTAACGAGAAACAAAAAAATGATTGAAAATGAAGTATTTAAGGTTATTATCTAATTAATTATGTGTTTGCATTATTTTTATCGTATATATATGAATTAATACCCATGCACTGAAAATTCACAAAAACGTGGAAAACGGCAAAATATTGCCTAATTCGATGATATTTTGTTTAAATCACATGAAGGAAAAGGAGATGATAAACGTCAAAATATTGCTATATTCGATGATTTTTCGTACGAAACCAAATGCAAGAAAACTTGCTTAAAATGCAATATTATGCGAAATTCTGAGATTTGAAGGCCAAATCACATATCGTGATACTAAATGAAAAAGTATCGAAATATTGGTAAAAATGAATATATTTACGTCATATCAAACTACATGAAAAACGTGAAAAAAGTCATTATATAACCATATTTGAGGATTTTAACTTCAAATCATAGAGCGAGGTTTCGTATTATTTAGATCCAAGAAAAGACATATGACAATGTTGTTTCCAATACAAATGATAAAAAACAATGTGTTTTCATTAGAATTATCTATAATGTTCTTGATTTTCCGTTTATATTAACGATGGAAGATGTACACGTAAAACCGCTCTAATCCGGCTGAAACGTCGATATATGCAATAAAAACCGAACTTCTCCCCTTTTCAATATCTTACTCAGTATTTTAACGAGAAACAAATAGATGATTGAAAATGACGTATTTAAGGTTATTATCTAATCAATTATGTGTTTGCATCATTTTTATCGTATATATATATGAATTAATACCCATTGACGGAAAATTCACAAAAACGTGGAAAACTGCAAAATATTGCCTAATTCGATGATATTTTGTTTAAATCACATGAAGGAAAAGGAGATGATAAACGTTAAAATATTGCTAAATTCGATGATTTTTCGTACGAAGCAAAATGCAAGAAAACTTGCTTAAAATGCAATATTATGCGAAATTCTGAGATTTGAAGGCCAAATCACATATCGTGATACTACATGAAATAGTATCGAAATATTGGTAAAAATGAATATATTTACGTAATATCAAACTACATGAAAAACGTGAAAAAAGTCACTATATAACCATATTTGAGGATTTTAACTTCAAATCATAGAGCGAGGTTTCGTATTATTTAGTTCCAAGAAAAGACATATGTCAATGTTGTTTCCAATATAAATGATAAAAAACAATGTGTTTTCATTAGAATTAACTATAATGTTCTTGATTTTCCGTTTATATTAACGAGGGAAGATGTACACGTAAAACCGCTCTAATCAGGCTGAAACGTCGATATATGCAATAAAAACCGAACATCTCCCCTTTTCAATATCTTACTCAGTATTTTAACGAGAAACAAATAGATGATTGAAAATGAAGTATTTAAGGTTATTATCTAATCAATTATGTGTTTGCATCATATTTATCGTATATATATGAATTAAAACCCATAGACTGAAAATTCACAAAAACGTGGAAAACGGCAAAATATTGCCTAATTCGATGATATTTTGTTTAAATCACATGAAGGAAAAGGGGATGATAAACGTCAATATATTGCTAAATTCGATGATTTTTCGATCGAAACAAAATGCAAGAAAACTTGCTTTAAATGCAATGTTTTGAAATTCTGAGATTTCAAGGCCAAATCACATATCGTGATACTACATGAAATAGTATCGAAATATTGGTAAAAATGAATATATTTACGTAATATCAAACTACATGACAAACGTGAAAAAAGTCACTATTTAACCATATTTGAGTATTTTAACTTGAAATCATAGAGCGAGGTTTCGTATTATTTGGATCCAAGAAAAGACATATGACAATGTTGTTTCCAATACAAATGATAAAAAACAATGTGTTTTCATTAGAAATAACTAAAATGTTCTTGATTTACCGTTTATATTACCGAGGGAAGATGTACACGTAAAACCGCTCTAATCCGGCTGAAACGTCGATAAATGCAATAAAAACCGAACTTCTCCCCTTTTCAATATTCAGTATTCAATACTCAGTATTTTACCAAGAAAAAATAGATGAATGAAAATGAAGTATTTAAGGTTATTATCTAATCAATTATGTGTTTGCATCATTTTTATCGTATATATATGAATTAAAACCCATGGACTGAAAATTCACAAAAACGTAGATAACGGCAAAATATTGCCTAATTCGATGATATTTTGTTTAAATCACATGATGGAAAAGAAGATGATAAACGTTAAAATATTGCTAAATTCGATAATTTTTCGTACGAATCAAAATGCAAGAAAACTTGATTAAAATGCAATATTATGCGAAATTCTGAGATTTGAAGGCCAAATCACATATCGTGATACTACATGAAATAGTATCGAAATATTGGTAAAAATGAATATATTTACGTAATATCAAACTACATGAAAAACGTGAAAAAAGTCACTATATAACCATATTTGAGGATTTTAACTTCAAATCATAGAGCGAGGTTTCGTATTATTTAGATCCAAGAAAAGACATATGACAATGTTGTTTCCAATACAAATGATAAAAAAAAATGTTTTTTCATTAAAATTAACTATAATGTTCTTGATTTTCCGTTTATATTAACGATGGAAGATGTACACGTAAAACCGCTCTAATCCGGCTGAAACGTCGATATATGCAATAAAAACCGAACATCTCCCCTTTTCAATATCTTACTCAGTATTTTAACGAGAAACAAATAGATGATTGAAAATGAAGTATTTAAGGTTATTATCTAATCAATTATGTGTTTGCATCATATTTATCGTATATATATGAATTAAAACCCATGGACTGAAAATTCACAAAAACGTGGAAAACGGCAAAATATTGCCTAATTCGATGATATTTTGTTTAAATCACATGAAGGAAAAGGGGATGATAAACGTCAAAATATTGCTAAATTCGATGATTTTTCGAACGAAACAAAATGCAAGAAAACTTGCTTAAAATGCAATGTTATGAAATTCTGAGATTTCAAGGCCAAATCACATATCGTGATACTACATGAAATAGTATCGAAATATTGGTAAAAATGAATATATTTACGTAATATCAAACTACATGACAAACGTGAAAAAAGTCACCATTTAACCATATTTGAGTATTTTAACTTCAAATCATAGAGCGAGGTTTCGTATTATATTGATCTAAGAAAAGACATATGACAATGTTGTTTCCAATACAAATGATAAAAAACAATGTGTTTTCATTAGAAATAGCTAAAATGTTCTTGATTTTCCGTTTATATTACCGAGGGAAGATGTACACGTAAACCTGCTCTAATCCGGCTGAAACGTCGATAAATGCAATAAAAACCGAACTTCTCCCCTTTTCAATATTCAGTATTCAATACTCAGTATTTTACCAAGAAACAAATAGATGATTGAAAATGAAGTATTTAAGGTTATTATCTAATCAATTATGTGTTTGCATCATTTTTATCGTATATATATGAATTAAAACCCATGGACTGAAAATTCACAAAAAAGTTGAAAACGGCAAAATATTGCCTAATTCGATGATATTTTGTTTAAATCACATGAAGGAAAAGGAGATGATTAAACGTCAAAATATTGCTATATGCGAAGATTTCTCGTACGAAACAAAATGCAGGAAAACTTGCTTAAAATGCAATATTATGCGAAATTCTGAGATTTGAAGGCCAAATCACATATCGTGATACTACATGAAATAGTATCGAAATATTGGTAAAAATGAATATATTTACGTAATATCAAACTACATGAAAAACGTGAAAAAAGTCACTATATAACCATATTTGAGGATTTTAACTTCAAATCATAGAGCGAGGTTTCGTATTATTTAGATCCAAGAAAAGACATATGACAATGTTGTTTCCAATACAAATGATAAAAAACAATGTTTTTTCATTAGAATTAACTATAATGTTCTTGATTTTCCGTTTATATTAACGATGAAAGATGTACACGTAAAACCGCTCTAATCCGGCTGAAACGTCGATATATGCAATAAAAACCGAACATCTCCCCTTTTCAATATCTTACTCAGTATTTTAACGAGAAACAAATAGATGATTGAAAATGAAGTATTTAAGGTTATTATCTAATTAATTATGTGTTTGCATCATTTTTATCGTATATATATGAATTAATACCCATGGACTGAAAATTCACAAAAACGTGGAAAACGCCAAAATATTGCCTAATTCGATGATATTTTGTTTAAATCACATGAAGAAAAGGGGATGATAAACGTCAAAATATTGCTAAATTCGATGATTTTTCGAACGAAACAAAATGCAAGAAAACTTGCTTAAAATGCAATATTATGAAATTCTGAGATTTCAAGGCCAAATCACATATCGTGATACTACATGAAAAAGTATCGAAATATTGGTAAAAATGAATATATTTACGTCATATCAAACTACATGAAAAACGTGAAAAAAGTCATTATATAACCATTTTTGAGGATTTTAACTTCAAATCATAGAGCGAGGTTTCGTATTATTTAGATCCAAAAAAAGACATATGACAATGTTGTTTCCAATACAAATGATAAAAAACAATGTGTTTTCATTAGAATTAACTATAATGTTCTTGATTTTCCGTTTATATTAACGATGGAAGATGTACACGTAAAACCGCTCTAATCCGGCTGAAACGTCGATATATGCAATAAAAACCGAACTTCTCCCCTTTTCAATATCTTACTCAGTATTTTAACGAGAAACAAATAGATGATTGAAAATGACGTATTTAAGGTTATTATCTAATCAATTATGTGTTTGCATCATTTTTATCGTATATATATATGAATTAATACCCATGGACGGAAAATTCACAAAAACGTGGAAAACGGCAAAATATTGCCTAATTCGATGATATTTTGTTTAAATCACATGAAGGAAAAGGAGATGATAAACGTTAAAATATTGCTAAATTCGATGATTTTTCGTACGAAGCAAAATGCAAGAAAACTTGCTTAAAATGCAATATTATGCGAAATTCTGAGATTTGAAGGCCAAATCACATATCGTGATACTACATGAAATAGTATCGAAATATTGGTAAAAATGAATATATTTACGTAATATCAAACTACATGAAAAACGTGAAAAAAGTCACTATATAACCATATTTGAGGATTTTAACTTCAAATCATAGAGCGAGGTTTCGTATTATTTAGTTCCAAGAAAAGACATATGTCAATGTTGTTTCCAATATAAATGATAAAAAACAATGTGTTTTCATTAGAATTAACTATAATGTTCTTGATTTTCCGTTTATATTAACGAGGGAAGATGTACACGTAAAACCGCTCTAATCCGGCTGAAACGTCGATATATGCAATAAAAACCGAACATCTCCCCTTTTCAATATCTTACTCAGTATTTTAACGAGAAACAAATAGATGATTGAAAATGAAGTATTTAAGGTTATTATCTAATCAATTATGTGTTTGCATCATATTTATCGTATATATATGAATTAAAACCCATAGACTGAAAATTCACAAAAACGTGGAAAACGGCAAAATATTGCCTAATTCGATGATATTTTGTTTAAATCACATGAAGGAAAAGGGGATGATAAACGTCAATATATTGCTAAATTCGATGATTTTTCGATCGAAACAAAATGCAAGAAAACTTGCTTAAAATGCAATGTTTTGAAATTCTGAGATTTCAAGGCCAAATCACATATCGTGATACTACATGAAATAGTATCGAAATATTGGTAAAAATGAATATATTTACGTAATATCAAACTACATGACAAACGTGAAAAAAGTCACTATTTAACCATATTTGAGTATTTTAACTTGAAATCATAGAGCGAGGTTTCGTATTATTTGGATCCAAGAAAAGACATATGACAATGTTGTTTCCAATACAAATGATAAAAAACAATGTGTTTTCATTAGAAATAACTAAAATGTTCTTGATTTTCCGTTTATATTACCGAGGGAAGATGTACACGTAAAACCGCTCTAATCCGGCTGAAAAGTCGATAAATGCAATAAAAACCGAACTTCTCCCCTTTTCAATATTCAGTATTCAATACTCAGTATTTTACCAAGAAACAAATAGATGATTGAAAATGAAGTATTTAAGGTTATTATCTAATCAATTATGTGTTTGCATCATTTTTATCGTATATATATGAATTAAAACCCATGGACTGAAAATTCACAAAAACGTAGATAACGGCAAAATATTGCCTAATTCGATGATATTTTGTTTAAATCACATGAAGGAAAAGAAGATGATAAACGTTAAAATATTGCTAAATTCGATGATTTTTCGTACGAAGCAAAATGCAAGAAAACTTGATTAAAATGCAATATTATGCGAAATTCTGAGATTTGAAGGCCAAATCACATATCGTGATACTACATGAAATAGTATCGAAATATTGGTAAAAATGAATATATTTACGTAATATGAAACTACACGAAAAACGTGAAAAAAGTCACTATATAACCATATTTAAGGATTTTAACTTCATATCATAGAGCGAGGTTTCGTATTATTTAGATCCAAGAAAAGATATATGACAATGTTGTTTCCAATACAAATGATAAAAAACAATGTTTTTTCATTAGAATTAACTATAATGTTCTTGATTTTCCGTTTATATTAACGATGGAAGATGTACACGTAAAACCGCTCTAATCCGGCTGAAACGTCGATATATGCAATAAAAACCGAACATCTCCCCTTTTCAATATCCTACTCAGTATTTTAACGAGAAACAAAAAAATGATTGAAAATGAAGTATTTAAGGTTATTATCTAATTAATTATGTGTTTGCATCATTTTTATCGTATATATATGAATTAATACCCATGCACTGAAAATTCACAAAAACGTGGAAAACGGCAAAATATTGCCTAATTCGATGATATTTTGTTTAAATCACATGAAGGAAAAGGAGATGATAAACGTTAAAATATTGCTAAATTCGATGATTTTTCGTACGAAGCAAAATGCAAGAAAACTTGCTTAAAATGCAATATTATGCGAAATTCTGAGATTTGAAGGCCAAATCACATATCGTGATACTACATGAAATAGTATCGAAATATTGGTAAAAATGAATATATTTACGTAATATCAAACTACATGAAAAACGTGAAAAAAGTCATTATATAACCATATTTGAGGATTTTAACTTCAAATCATAGAGCGAGGTTTCGTATTATTTAGTTCCAAGAAAAGACATATGTCAATGTTGTTTCCAATATAAATGATAAAAAACAATGTGTTTTCATTAGAATTAACTATAATGTTCTTGATTTTCCGTTTATATTAACGAGGGAAGATGTACACGTAAAACCGCTCTAATCCGGCTGAAACGTCGATATATGTAATAAAAACCGAACATCTCCCCTTTTCAATATCTTACTCAGTATTTTAACGAGAAACAAATAGATGATTGAAAATGAAGTATTTAAGGTTATTATCTAATCAATTATGTGTTTGCATCATATTTATCGTATATATATGAATTAAAACCCATGGACTGAAAATTCACAAAAACGTGGAAAACGGCAAAATATTGCCTAATTCGATGATATTTTGTTTAAATCACATGAAGGAAAAGGGGATGATAAACGTCAATATATTGCTAAATTCGATGATTTTTCGATCGAAACAAAATGCAAGAAAACTTGCTTAAAGTGCAATGTTATGAAATTCTGAGATTTCAAGGCCAAATCACATATCGTGATACTACATGAAATAGTATCGAAATATTGGTAAAAATGAATATATTTACGTAATATCAAACTACATGACAAACGTGAAAAAAGTCACTATTTAACCATATTTGAGGATTTTAACTTCAAATCATAGAGCGAGGTTTCGTATTATTTGGATCCAAGAAAAGACATATGACAATGTTGTTTCCAATACAAATGATAAAAAACAATGTGTTTTCATTAGAAATAACTAAAATGTTCTTGATTTTCCGTTTATATTACCGAGGGAAGATGTACACGTAAAACCGCTCTAATCCGGCTGAAACGTCGATAAATGCAATAAAAACCGAACTTCTCCCCTTTTCAATATTCAGTATTCAATACTCAGTATTTTACCAAGAAACAAATAGATGATTGAAAATGAAGTATTTAAGGTTATTATCTAATCAATTATGTGTTTGCATCATTTTTATCGTATATATATGAATTAAAACCCATGGACTGAAAATTCACAAAAACGTAGATAACGGCAAAATATTGCCTAATTCGATGATATTTTGTTTAAATCACATGATGGAAAAGAAGATGATAAACGTTAAAATATTGCTAAATTCGATGATTTTTCGTACGAAGCAAAATGCCAGAAAACTTGATTAAAATGCAATATTATGCGAAATTCTGAGATTTGAAGGCCAAATCACATATCGTGATACTACATGAAATAGTATCGAAATATTGGTAAAAATGAATATATTTACGTAATATCAAACTACATGAAAAACGTGAAAAAAGTCACTATATAACCATATTTGAGGATTTTAACTTCAAATCATAGAGCGAGGTTTCGTATTATTTAGATCCAAGAAAAGACATATGACAATGTTGTTTCCAATACAAATGATAAAAAAAAATGTTTTTTCATTAGAATTAACTATAATGTTCTTGATTTTCCGTTTATATTAACGATGGAAGATGTACACGTAAAACCGCTCTAATCCGGCTGAAACGTCGATATATGCAATAAAAACCGAACATCTCCCCTTTTCAATATCTTACTCAGTATTTTAACGAGAAACAACAGATGATTGAAAATGAAGTATTTAAGGTTATTATCTAATCAATTATGTGTTTGCATCATATTTATCGTATATATATGAATTAAAACCCATGGACTGAAAATTCACAAAAACGTGGAAAACGGCAAAATATTGCCTAATTCGATGATATTTTGTTTAAATCACATGAAGGAAAAGGGGATGATAAACGTAAAAATATTGCTAAATTCGATGATTTTTCGAACGAAACAAAATGCAAGAAAACTTGCTTAAAATGCAATGTTATGAAATTCTGAGATTTCAAGGCCAAATCACATATCGTGATACTACATGAAATAGTATCGAAATATTGGTAAAAATGAATATATTTACGTAATATCAAACTACATGACAAACGTGAAAAAAGTCACTATTTAACCATATTTGAGTATTTTAACTTCAAATCATAGAGCGAGGTTTCGTATTATATGGATCTAAGAAAAGACATATGACAATGTTGTTTCCAATACAAATGATAAAAAACAATGTGTTTTCATTAGAAATAGCTAAAATGTTCTTGATTTTCCGTTTATATTACCGAGGGAAGATGTACACGTAAACCTGCTCTAATCCGGCTGAAACGTCGATAAATGCAATAAAAACCGAACTTCTCCCCTTTTCAATATTCAGTATTCAATACTCAGTATTTTACCAAGAAACAAATAGATGATTGAAAATGAAGTATTTAAGGTTATTATCTAATCAATTATGTGTTTGCATCATTTTTATCGTATATATATGAATTAAAACCCATGGACTGAAAATTCACAAAAAAGTGGAAAACGGCAAAATATTGCCTAATTCGATGATATTTTGTTTAAATCACATGAAGGAAAAGGAGATGATAAACGTCAAAATATTGCTATATGCGAAGATTTCTCGTACGAAACAAAATGCAGGAAAACTTGCTTAAAATGCAATATTATGCGAAATTCTGAGATTTGAAGGCCAAATCACATATCGTGATACTACATGAAATAGTATCGAAATATTGGTAAAAATGAATATATTTACGTAATATCAAACTACATGAAAAACGTGAAAAAAGTCACTATATAACCATATTTGAGGATTTTAACTTCAAATCATAGAGCGAGGTTTCGTATTATTTAGATCCAAGAAAAGACATATGACAATGTTGTTTCCAATACAAATGATAAAAAACAATGTTTTTTCATTAGAATTAACTATAATGTTCTTGATTTTCCGTTTATATTAACGATGAAAGATGTACACGTAAAACCGCTCTAATCCGGCTGAAACGTCGATATATGCAATAAAAACCGAACATCTCCCCTTTTCAATATCTTACTCAGTATTTTAACGAGAAACAAATAGATGATTGAAAATGAAGTATTTAAGGTTATTATCTAATTAATTATGTGTTTGCATCATTTTTATCGTATATATATGAATTAATACCCATGGACTGAAAATTCACAAAAACGTGGAAAACGCCAAAATATTGCCTAATTCGATGATATTTTGTTTAAATCACATGAAGAAAAGGGGATGATAAACGTCAAAATATTGCTAAATTCGATGATTTTTCGAACGAAACAAAATGCAAGAAAACTTGCTTAAAATGCAATATTATGAAATTCTGAGATTTCAAGGCCAAATCACATATCGTGATACTACATGAAATAGTATCGAAATATTGGTAGAAATGAATATATTTACGTAATATCAAACTACATGAAAAACGTGAAAAAAGTCACTATATAACCATATTTGAGGATTTTAACTTCAAATCATAGAGCGAGGTTTCGTATTATTTAGATCCAAAAAAAGACATATGACAATGTTGTTTCCAATACAAATGATAAAAAACAATGTGTTTTCATTAGAATTAACTATAATGTTCTTGATTTTCCGTTTATATTAACGATGGAAGATGTACACGTAAAACCGCTCTAATCCGGCTGAAACGTCGATATATGCAATAAAAACCGAACTTCTCCCCTTTTCAATATCTTACTCAGTATTTTAACGAGAAACAAATAGATGATTGAAAATGAAGTATTTAAGGTTATTATCTAATCAATTATGTGTTTGCATCATTTTTATCGTATATATATATGAATTAATACCCATGGACGAAAAATTCACAAAAACGTGGAAAACGGCAAAATATTGCCTAATTCGATGATATTTTGTTTAAATCACATGAAGGAAAAGGAGATGATAAACGTTAAAATATTGCTAAATTCGATGATTTTTCGTACGAAGAAAAATGCAAGAAAACTTGCTTAAAATGCAATATTATGCGAAATTCTGAGATTTGAAGGCCAAATCACATATAGTGATACTACATGAAATAGTATCGAAATATTGGTAAAAATGAATATATTTACGTAATATCAAACTACATGAAAAACGTGAAAAAAGTCACTATATAACCGTATTTGAGGATTTTAACTTCAAATCATAGAGCGAGGTTTCGTATTATTTAGTTCCAAGAAAAGACATATGTCAATGTTGTTTCCAATATAAATGATAAAAAACAATGTGTTTTCATTAGAATTAACTATAATGTTCTTGATTTTCCGTTTATATTACCGAGGGAAGATGTACACGTAAAACCGCTCTATTCCGGCTGAAACGTCGATATATGCAATAAAAACAGAACTTCTCCCCTTTTCAATATCTTACTCAGTATTTTAACGAGAAACAAATTGTTGATTGAAAATGAAGTATTTAAGGTTATTATCTAATCAGTTATGTGTTTGCATAATTTTTATCGTATATATAATGAATTAATACCCATAGACTGAAAATTCACAAAAACGTGGAAAAACGGCAAAATATTGCCTAATTCGATGATATTTTGTTTAAATCAAATAAAGGAAAAGGGGATGATAAACGTCAAAATATTGCTAAATTCGATGATTTTTCGTACGAAACAAAATGCAAGGAAACTTGCTTAAAATGCAATATTATGCGAAATTCTGAGATTTGAAGGCCAAATCACATATCGTGATACTACATGAAATAGTATCGAAATATTGGTAAAAATGAATATATTTGCGTAATATCAAACTGCATGATTAACGTGAAAAAGTCACTATTTTACCATATTTGAGGATTTTACCTTCAAATCATAGAGCGAGGTTTCGTATTATTTAGTTCCAAGAAAAGATATATGACAATGTTGTTTCCAATACAAATGATAAAAAACAATGTTTTCATTAGAAATAACTATAATGTTCTTGATTTTCCGTTAATATTAACGAATGAAGATGTACACGTAAAACCGCTCTAATCCGGCTGAAACGTCGATATATGCAATAAAAACCGAACTTCTCCCCTTTTCAATATCTTACTCAGTATTTTAACGAGAAACAAATAGATGATTTGAAAATGAAGTATTTAAGGTTGTTATCTAATCAATTATGTGTTTGCATCATTTTTATCGTATATATATATGAATTAATACCCATGGACGGAAAATTCACAAAAACGTGGAAAACGGCAAAATATTGCCTAATTTGATGATAGTTTGTTTAAATCACATGAAGGAAAAGGAGATGATAAACGTTAAAATATTGCTAAATTCGATGATTTTTCGTACGAAGCAAAATGCAAGAAAACTTGCTTAAAATGCAATATTATGCGAAATTCTGAGATTTGAAGGCCAAATCACATATCGTGATACTACATGAAATAGTATCGAAATATTGGTAAAAATGAATATATTTACTTAATATCAAACTACATGAAAAACGTGAACAAAGTCACTATATAACCATATATGAGGATTTGAACTTCAAATCATAGAGCGAGGTTTCGTATTATTTAGTTCCAAGAAAAGACATATGACAATGTTGTTTCCAATACAAATGATAAAAAACAATGTGTTTTCATTAGAATTAACTATAATGTTCTTGATTTTCCGTTTATATTAACGAGGGAAGATGTACACGTAAAACCGCTCTAATCCGGCTGAAACGTCGATATATGCATTAAAAACCGAACTTCTCCCCTTTTCAATATCTTACTCAGTATTTTAACGAGAAACAAATAGTTGATTGAAAATGAAGTATTTAAGGTTATTATCTAATCAATTATGTGTTTGCATCATTTCTATCGTATATATAATGAATTAAAACCAATAGACTGAAAATTCACAAAAACGTGGAAAAACGGCAAAATATTGCCTAATTCGATGATATTTTGTTTAAATCAAATAAAGGAAAAGGGGATGATAAACGTCAAAATATTGCTAAATTCGATGATTTTTCGTACGAAACAAAATACAATGAAACTTGCTTAAAATGCAATATTTAGCGAAATTCTGAGATTTGAAGGCCAAATCACATATCGTCATACTACATGAAATAGTATCGAAATATTGGTAAAAATGAATATATTTGCGTAATATCAAACTACATGATTAACGTGAAAAAGTCACTATTTTACCATATTTGAGGATTTTACCTTCAAATCATAGAGCCAGGTTTCGTATTATTTAGTTCCAAGAAAAGACATATGACAATGTTGTTTCCAATACAAATGATAAAAAACAATGTTTTCATTAGAATTAACTATAATGTTCTTGATTTTCCGTTTATATTATCGAATGAAGATGTACACGTAAAACCGCTCTAATCCGGCTGAAACGTCGATATATGGAATAAAAACCGAACTTCTCCCCTTTTCAACATATTACTCAGTATTTTAACGAGAAACAAATTGATGATTGAAAATGAAGTATTTAAGGTTATTATCTAATCAATTATGTGTTTGCATCATTTTTATCGTATATATATGAATTAATACCCATGGACTGAAAATTCACAAAAACGTGGAAAACGGCAAAATATTGCCTAATTCGATGATATTTTGTTTAAATCACATGAAGGAAAAGGGGATGATAAACGTCAAAATATTGCTAAATTCGATGATTTTTCGAACGAAACAAAATGCAAGAAAACTTGCTTAAAATGCAATATTATGAAATTCTGAGATTTCAAGGCCAAATCACATATCGTGATACTACATGAAATAGTATCGAAATATTGGTAAAAATGAATATATTTACGTAATATCAAACTACATTACAAACGTGAAAAAAGTCACTATTTAACCATATTTGAGTATTTTAACTTCAAATCATAGAGCGAGGTTTCGTATTATTTGGATCTAAGAAAAGACATATGACAATGTTGTTTCCAATACAAATGATAAAAAACAATGTGTTTTCGTTAAAAATAACTAAAATGTTCTTGATTTTCCGTTTATATTACCGAGGGAAGATGTACACGTAAACCTGCTCTAATCCGGCTGAAACGTCGATAAATGCAATAAAAACCGAACTTCTCCCCTTTTCAATATTCAGTATTCAATACGTGGATAAACGGCAAAATATTGCCTAATTCGATGATATTTTGTTTAAATCAAATAAAGGAAAAGGGGATGATAAACGTCAAAATATTGCTAAATTCGATGATTTTTCGAACGAAACAAAATGCAAGAAAACTTGCTTAAAATGCAATATTATGAAATTCTGAGATTTCAAGGCCAAATCACATATCGTGATACTACATGAAATAGTATCGAAATATTGGTAAAAATGAATATATTTACGTAATATCAAACTACATGACAAACGTGAAAAAAGTCACTTTTAACCATATTTGAGTATTTTAACTTGAAATCATAGAGCGAGGTTTCGTATTATTTGGATCCAAGAAAAGACATATGACAATGTTGTTTCCAATACAAATGATAAAAAACAATGTGTTTTCATTAGAAATAACTAAAATGTTCTTGATTTTCCGTTTATATTACCGAGGGAAGATGTACACGTAAAACCGCTCTAATCCGGCTGAAACGTCGATATATGCAATAAAAACCGAACATCTCCCCTTTTCAATATCTTACTCAGTATTTTAACGAGAAACAAATAGATGATTGAAAATGAAGTATTTAAGGTTATTATCTAATCAATTATGTGTTTGCATCATATTTATCGTATATAAATGAATTAAAACCCATGGACTGAAAATTCACAAAAACGTGGAAAACGGCAAAATATTGCCTAATTCGATGATATTTTATTTAAATCACATGAAGGAAAAGGGGATGATAAACGTAAAAATATTGCTAAATTCGATGATTTTTCGAACGAAACAAAATGCAAGAAAACTTGCTTAAAATGCAATGTTATGAAATTCTGAGATTTCAAGGCCAAATCACATATCGTGATACTACATGAAATAGTATCGAAATATTGGTAAAAATGAATATATTTACGTAATATCAAACTACATGACAAACGTGAAAAAAGTCACTATTTAACCATATTTGAGTATTTTAACTTCAAATCATAGAGCGAGGTTTCGTATTATATGGATCTAAGAAAAGACATATGACAATGTTGTTTCCAATACAAATGATAAAAAACAATGTGTTTTCATTAGAAATAGCTAAAATGTTCTTGATTTTCCGTTTATATTACCGAGGGAAGATGTACACGTAAACCTGCTCTAATCCGGCTGAAACGTCGATAAATGCAATAAAAACCGAACTTCTCCCCTTTTCAATATTCAGTATTCAATACTCAGTATTTTACCAAGAAACAAATAGATGATTGAAAATGAAGTATTTAAGGTTATTATCTAATCAATTATGTGTTTGCATCATTTTTATCGTATATATATGAATTAAAACCCATGGACTGAAAATTCACAAAAAAGTGGAAAACGGCAAAATATTGCCTAATTCGATGATATTTTGTTTAAATCACATGAAGGAAAAGGAGATGATAAACGTCAAAATATTGCTATATGCGAAGATTTCTCGTACGAAACAAAATGCAGGAAAACTTGCTTAAAATGCAATATTATGCGAAATTCTGAGATTTGAAGGCCAAATCACATATCGTGATACTACATGAAATAGTATCGAAATATTGGTAAAAATGAATATATTTACGTAATATCAAACTACATGAAAAACGTGAAAAAAGTCACTATATAACCATATTTGAGGATTTTAACTTCAAATCATAGAGCGAGGTTTCGTATTATTTAGATCCAAGAAAAGACATATGATAATGTTGTTTCCAATACAAATGATAAAAAACAATGTTTTTTCATTAGAATTAACTATAATGTTCTTGATTTTCCGTTTATATTAACGATGAAAGATGTACACGTAAAACCGCTCTAATCCGGCTGAAACGTCGATATATGCAATAAAAACCGAACATCTCCCCTTTTCAATATCTTACTCAGTATTTTAACGAGAAACAAATAGATGATTGAAAATGAAGTATTTAAGGTTATTATCTAATTAATTATGTGTTTGCATCATTTTTATCGTATATATATGAATTAATACCCATGGACTGAAAATTCACAAAAACGTGGAAAACGCCAAAATATTGCCTAATTCGATGATATTTTGTTTAAATCACATGAAGAAAAGGGGATGATAAACGTCAAAATATTGCTAAATTCGATGAATTTTCGAACGAAACAAAATGCAAGAAAACTTGCTTAAAATGCAATATTATGAAATTCTGAGATTTCAAGGGCAAATCACATATCGTGATACTACATGAAATAGTATCGAAATATTGGTAAAAATGAATATATTTACGTAATATCAAACTACATGACAAACGTGAAAAAAGTCACTATTTAACCATATTTGAGTATTTTAACTTGAAATCATAGAGCGAGGTTTCGTATTATTTGGATCCAAGAAAAGACATATGACAATGTTGTTTCCAATACAAATGATAAAAAACAATGTGTTTTCATTAGAAATAACTAAAATGTTCTTGATTTTCCGTTTATATTACCGAGGGAAGATGTACACGTAAAAACCGCTCTAATCCGGCTGAAACGTCGATAAATGCAATAAAAACCGAACTTCTCCTCTTTTCAATATTCAGTATTCAATACTCAGTATTTTACCAAGAAACAAATAGATGATTGAAAATGAAGTATTTAAGGTTATTATCTAATCAATTATGTGTTTGCATCATTTTTATCGTATATATATGAATTAAAACCCATGGACTGAAAATTCACAAAAACGTAGATAACGGCAAAATATTGCCTAATTCGATGATATTTTGTTTAAATCACATGAAGGAAAAGAAGATGATAAACGTTAAAATATTGCTAAATTCGATGATTTTTCGTACGAAGCAAAATGCAAGAAAACTTGATTAAAATGCAATATTATGCGAAATTCTGAGATTTGAAGGCCAAATCACATATCGTGATACTACATGAAATAGTATCGAAATATTGGTAAAAATGAATATATTTACGTAATATGAAAAAACGTGAAAAAAGTCTCTATATAACCATATTTGAGGATTTTAACTTCAAATCATAGAGCGAGGTTTCGTATTATTTAGATCCAAGAAAAGACATGACAATGTTGTTTCCAATACAAATGATAAAAAAAAATGTTTTTTCATTAGAATTAACTATAATGTTCTTGATTTTCCGTTTATATTAACGATGGAAGATGTACACGTAAAACCGTTCTAATCCGGCTGAAACGTCGATATATGCAATAAAAACCGAACATCTCCCCTTTTCAATATCTTACTCAGTATTTTAACGAGAAACAAATAGATGATTGAAAATGAAGTATTTAAGGTTATTATCTAATCAATTATGTGTTTGCATCATATTTATCGTATATATATGAATTAAAACCCATGGACTGAAAATTCACAAAAACGTGGAAAACGGCAAAATATTGCCTAATTCGATGATATTTTGTTTAAATCACATGAAGGAAAAGGGGATGATAAACGTAAAAATATTGCTAAATTCGATGATTTTTCGAACGAAACAAAATGCAAGAAAACTTGCTTAAAATGCAATGTTATGAAATTCTGAGATTTCAAGGCCAAATCACATATCGTGATACTACATGAAATAGTATCGAAATATTGGTAAAAATGAATATATTTACGTAATATCAAACTACATGACAAACGTGAAAAAAGTCACTATTTAACCATATTTGAGTATTTTAACTTCAAATCATAGAGCGAGGTTTCGTATTATATGGATCTAAGAAAAGACATATGACAATGTTGTTTCCAATACAAATGATAAAAAACAATGTGTTTTCATTAGAAATAGCTAAAATGTTCTTTATTTTCCGTTTATATTACCGAGGGAAGATGTACACGTAAACCTGCTCTAATCCGGCTGAAACGTCGATAAATGCAATAAAAACCGAACTTCTCCCCTTTTCAATATTCAGTATTCAATACTCAGTATTTTACCAAGAAACAAATAGATGATTGAAAATGAAGTATTTAAGGTTATTATCTAATCAATTATGTGTTTGCATCATTTTTATCGTATATATATGAATTAAAACCCATGGACTGAAAATTCACAAAAAAGTGGAAAACGGCAAAATATTGCCTAATTCGATGATATTTTGTTTAAATCACATGAAGGAAAAGGAGATGATAAACGTCAAAATATTGCTATATGCGAAGATTTCTCGTACGAAACAAAATGCAGGAAAACTTGCTTAAAATGCAATATTATGCGAAATTCTGAGATTTGAAGGCCAAATCACATATCGTGATACTATATGAAATAGTATCGAAATATTGGTAAAAATGAATATATTTACGTAATATCAAACTACATGAAAAACGTGAAAAAAGTCACTATATAACCATATTTGAGGATTTTAACTTCAAATCATAGAGCGAGGTTTCGTATTATTTAGTTCCAAGAAAAGACATATGTCAATGTTGTTTCCAATATAAATGATAAAAAACAATGTGTTTTCATTAGAATTAACTATAATGTTCTTGATTTTCCGTTTATATTACCGAGGGAAGATGTACACGTAAAACCGCTCTATTCCGGCTGAAACGTCGATATATGCAATAAAAACAGAACTTCTCCCCTTTTCAATATCTTACTCAGTATTTTAACGAGAAACAAATTGTTGATTGAAAATGAAGTATTTAAGGTTATTATCTAATCAGTTATGTGTTTGCATAATTTTTATCGTATATATAATGAATTAATACCCATAGACTGAAAATTCACAAAAACGTGGAAAACGGCAAAATATTGCCTAATTCGATGATATTTTGTTTAAATCAAATAAAGGAAAAGGGGATGATAAACGTCAAAATATTGCTAAATTCGATGATTTTTCGTACGAAACAAAATGCAAGGAAACTTGCTTAAAATGCAATATTATGCGAAATTCTGAGATTTGAAGGCCAAATCACATATCGTGATACTACATGAAATAGTATCGAAATATTGGTAAAAATGAATATATTTGCGTAATATCAAACTACATGATTAACGTGAAAAAGTCACTATTTTACCATATTTGAGGATTTTACCTTCAAATCATAGAGCGAGGTTTCGTATTATTTAGTTCCAAGAAAAGATATATGACAATGTTGTTTCCAATACAAATGATAAAAAACAATGTTTTCATTAGAAATAACTATAATGTTCTTGATTTTCCGTTAATATTAACGAATGAAGATGTACACGTAAAACCGCTCTAATCCGGCTGAAACGTCGATATATGCAATAAAAACCGAACTTCTCCCCTTTTCAATATCTTACTCAGTATTTTAACGAGAAACAAATAAATGATTGAAAATGAAGTATTTAAGGTTATTATCTAATCAATTATGTGTTTGCATCATTTTTATCGTATATATATGAATTAAAACCCATGGACTGAAAATTCACAAAAAAGTGGAAAACGGCAAAATATTGCCTAATTCGATGATATTTTGTTTAAATCACATGAAGGAAAAGGAGATGATAAACGTTAAAATATTGCTAAATTCGATGATTTTTCGTACGAAGAAAAATGCAAGAAAACTTGCTTAAAATGCAATATTATGCGAAATTCTGAGATTTGAAGGCCAAATCACATATAGTGATACTACATGAAATAGTATCGAAATATTGGTAAAAATGAATATATTTACGTAATATCAAACTACATGAAAAACGTGAAAAAAGTCACTATATAACCATATTTGAGGATTTTAACTTCAAATCATAGAGCGAGGTTTCGTATTATTTAGATCCAAGAAAAGACATATGACAATGTTGTTTCCAATACAAATGATAAAAAACAATGTTTTTTCATTAGAATTAACTATAATGTTCTTGATTTTCCGTTTATATTAACGATGAAAGATGTACACGTAAAACCGCTCTAATCCGGCTGAAACGTCGATATATGCAATAAAAACCGAACATCTCCCCTTTTCAATATCTTACTCAGTATTTTAACGAGAAACAAATAGATGATTGAAAATGAAGTATTTAAGGTTATTATCTAATTAATTATGTGTTTGCATCATTTTTATCGTATATATATGAATTAATACCCATGGACTGAAAATTCACAAAAACGTGGAAAACGCCAAAATATTGCCTAATTCGATGATATTTTGTTTAAATCACATGAAGAAAAGGGGATGATAAACGTCAAAATATTGCTAAATTCGATGATTTTTCGAACGAAACAAAATGCAAGAAAACTTGCTTAAAATGCAATATTATGAAATTCTGAGATTTCAAGGCCAAATCACATATCGTGATACTACATGAAATAGTATCGAAATATTGGTAGAAATGAATATATTTACGTAATATCAAACTACATGAAAAACGTGAAAAAAGTCACTATATAACCATATTTGAGGATTTTAACTTCAAATCATAGAGCGAGGTTTCGTATTATTTAGATCCAAAAAAAGACATATGACAATGTTGTTTCCAATACAAATGATAAAAAACAATGTGTTTTCATTAGAATTAACTATAATGTTCTTGATTTTCCGTTTATATTAACGATGGAAGATGTACACGTAAAACCGCTCTAATCCGGCTGAAACGTCGATATATGCAATAAAAACCGAACTTCTCCCCTTTTCAATATCTTACTCAGTATTTTCACGAGAAACAAATAGATGATTGAAAATGAAGTATTTAAGGTTATTATCTAATCAATTATGTGTTTGCATCATTTTTATCGTATATATATATGAATTAATACCCATGGACGAAAAATTCACAAAAACGTGGAAAACGGCAAAATATTGCCTAATTCGATGATATTTTGTTTAAATCACATGAAGGAAAAGGAGATGATAAACGTTAAAATATTGCTAAATTCGATGATTTTTCGTACGAAGAAAAATGCAAGAAAACTTGCTTAAAATGCAATATTATGCGAAATTCTGAGATTTGAAGGCCAAATCACATATAGTGATACTACATGAAATAGTATCGAAATATTGGTAAAAATGAATATATTTACGTAATATCAAACTACATGAAAAACGTGAAAAAAGTCACTATATAACCGTATTTGAGGATTTTAACTTCAAATCATAGAGCGAGGTTTCGTATTATTTAGTTCCAAGAAAAGACATATGTCAATGTTGTTTCCAATATAAATGATAAAAAACAATGTGTTTTCATTAGAATTAACTATAATGTTCTTGATTTTCCGTTTATATTACCGAGGGAAGATGTACACGTAAAACCGCTCTATTCCGGCTGAAACGTCGATATATGCAATAAAAACAGAACTTCTCCCCTTTTCAATATCTTACTCAGTATTTTAACGAGAAACAAATTGTTGATTGAAAATGAAGTATTTAAGGTTATTATCTAATCAGTTATGTGTTTGCATAATTTTTATCGTATATATAATGAATTAATACCCATAGACTGAAAATTCACAAAAACGTGGAAAAACGGCAAAATATTGCCTAATTCGATGATATTTTGTTTAAATCAAATAAAGGAAAAGGGGATGATAAACGTCAAAATATTGCTAAATTCGATGATTTTTCGTACGAAACAAAATGCAAGGAAACTTGCTTAAAATGCAATATTATGCGAAATTCTGAGATTTGAAGGCCAAATCACATATCGTGATACTACATGAAATAGTATCGAAATATTGGTAAAAATGAATATATTTGCGTAATATCAAACTGCATGATTAACGTGAAAAAGTCACTATTTTACCATATTTGAGGATTTTACCTTCAAATCATAGAGCGAGGTTTCGTATTATTTAGTTCCAAGAAAAGATATATGACAATGTTGTTTCCAATACAAATGATAAAAAACAATGTTTTCATTAGAAATAACTATAATGTTCTTGATTTTCCGTTAATATTAACGAATGAAGATGTACACGTAAAACCGCTCTAATCCGGCTGAAACGTCGATATATGCAATAAAAACCGAACTTCTCCCCTTTTCAATATCTTACTCAGTATTTTAACGAGAAACAAATAGATGATTGAAAATGAAGTATTTAAGGTTGTTATCTAATCAATTATGTGTTTGCATCATTTTTATCGTATATATATATGAATTAATACCCATGGACGGAAAATTCACAAAAACGTGGAAAACGGCAAAATATTGCCTAATTTGATGATAGTTTGTTTAAATCACATGAAGGAAAAGGAGATGATAAACGTTAAAATATTGCTAAATTCGATGATTTTTCGTACGAAGCAAAATGCAAGAAAACTTGCTTAAAATGCAATATTATGCGAAATTCTGAGATTTGAAGGCCAAATCACATATCGTGATACTACATGAAATAGTATCGAAATATTGGTAAAAATGAATATATTTACTTAATATCAAACTACATGAAAAACGTGAACAAAGTCACTATATAACCATATATGAGGATTTGAACTTCAAATCATAGAGCGAGGTTTCGTATTATTTAGTTCCAAGAAAAGACATATGACAATGTTGTTTCCAATACAAATGATAAAAAACAATGTGTTTTCATTAGAATTAACTATAATGTTCTTGATTTTCCGTTTATATTAACGAGGGAAGATGTACACGTAAAACCGCTCTAATCCGGCTGAAACGTCGATATATGCATTAAAAACCGAACTTCTCCCCTTTTCAATATCTTACTCAGTATTTTAACGAGAAACAAATAGTTGATTGAAAATGAAGTATTTAAGGTTATTATCTAATCAATTATGTGTTTGCATCATTTCTATCGTATATATAATGAATTAAAACCAATAGACTGAAAATTCACAAAAACGTGGAAAAACGGCAAAATATTGCCTAATTCGATGATATTTTGTTTAAATCAAATAAAGGAAAAGGGGATGATAAACGTCAAAATATTGCTAAATTCGATGATTTTTCGTACGAAACAAAATACAATGAAACTTGCTTAAAATGCAATATTTAGCGAAATTCTGAGATTTGAAGGCCAAATCACATATCGTCATACTACATGAAATAGTATCGAAATATTGGTAAAAATGAATATATTTGCGTAATATCAAACTACATGATTAACGTGAAAAAGTCACTATTTTACCATATTTGAGGATTTTACCTTCAAATCATAGAGCCAGGTTTCGTATTATTTAGTTCCAAGAAAAGACATATGACAATGTTGTTTCCAATACAAATGATAAAAAACAATGTTTTCATTAGAATTAACTATAATGTTCTTGATTTTCCGTTTATATTATCGAATGAAGATGTACACGTAAAACCGCTCTAATCCGGCTGAAACGTCGATATATGGAATAAAAACCGAACTTCTCCCCTTTTCAACATATTACTCAGTATTTTAACGAGAAACAAATTGATGATTGAAAATGAAGTATTTAAGGTTATTATCTAATCAATTATGTGTTTGCATCATTTTTATCGTATATATATGAATTAATACCCATGGACTGAAAATTCACAAAAACGTGGAAAACGGCAAAATATTGCCTAATTCGATGATATTTTGTTTAAATCACATGAAGGAAAAGGGGATGATAAACGTCAAAATATTGCTAAATTCGATGATTTTTCGAACGAAACAAAATGCAAGAAAACTTGCTTAAAATGCAATATTATGAAATTCTGAGATTTCAAGGCCAAATCACATATCGTGATACTACATGAAATAGTATCGAAATATTGGTAAAAATGAATATATTTACGTAATATCAAACTACATTACAAACGTGAAAAAAGTCACTATTTAACCATATTTGAGTATTTTAACTTCAAATCATAGAGCGAGGTTTCGTATTATTTGGATCTAAGAAAAGACATATGACAATGTTGTTTCCAATACAAATGATAAAAAACAATGTGTTTTCGTTAAAAATAACTAAAATGTTCTTGATTTTCCGTTTATATTACCGAGGGAAGATGTACACGTAAACCTGCTCTAATCCGGCTGAAACGTCGATAAATGCAATAAAAACCGAACTTCTCCCCTTTTCAATATTCAGTATTCAATACGTGGATAAACGGCAAAATATTGCCTAATTCGATGATATTTTGTTTAAATCAAATAAAGGAAAAGGGGATGATAAACGTCAAAATATTGCTAAATTCGATGATTTTTCGAACGAAACAAAATGCAAGAAAACTTGCTTAAAATGCAATATTATGAAATTCTGAGATTTCAAGGCCAAATCACATATCGTGATACTACATGAAATAGTATCGAAATATTGGTAAAAATGAATATATTTACGTAATATCAAACTACATGACAAACGTGAAAAAAGTCACTTTTAACCATATTTGAGTATTTTAACTTGAAATCATAGAGCGAGGTTTCGTATTATTTGGATCCAAGAAAAGACATATGACAATGTTGTTTCCAATACAAATGATAAAAAACAATGTGTTTTCATTAGAAATAACTAAAATGTTCTTGATTTTCCGTTTATATTACCGAGGGAAGATGTACACGTAAAACCGCTCTAATCCGGCTGAAACGTCGATATATGCAATAAAAACCGAACATCTCCCCTTTTCAATATCTTACTCAGTATTTTAACGAGAAACAAATAGATGATTGAAAATGAAGTATTTAAGGTTATTATCTAATCAATTATGTGTTTGCATCATATTTATCGTATATAAATGAATTAAAACCCATGGACTGAAAATTCACAAAAACGTGGAAAACGGCAAAATATTGCCTAATTCGATGATATTTTATTTAAATCACATGAAGGAAAAGGGGATGATAAACGTAAAAATATTGCTAAATTCGATGATTTTTCGAACGAAACAAAATGCAAGAAAACTTGCTTAAAATGCAATGTTATGAAATTCTGAGATTTCAAGGCCAAATCACATATCGTGATACTACATGAAATAGTATCGAAATATTGGTAAAAATGAATATATTTACGTAATATCAAACTACATGACAAACGTGAAAAAAGTCACTATTTAACCATATTTGAGTATTTTAACTTCAAATCATAGAGCGAGGTTTCGTATTATATGGATCTAAGAAAAGACATATGACAATGTTGTTTCCAATACAAATGATAAAAAACAATGTGTTTTCATTAGAAATAGCTAAAATGTTCTTGATTTTCCGTTTATATTACCGAGGGAAGATGTACACGTAAACCTGCTCTAATCCGGCTGAAACGTCGATAAATGCAATAAAAACCGAACTTCTCCCCTTTTCAATATTCAGTATTCAATACTCAGTATTTTACCAAGAAACAAATAGATGATTGAAAATGAAGTATTTAAGGTTATTATCTAATCAATTATGTGTTTGCATCATTTTTATCGTATATATATGAATTAAAACCCATGGACTGAAAATTCACAAAAAAGTGGAAAACGGCAAAATATTGCCTAATTCGATGATATTTTGTTTAAATCACATGAAGGAAAAGGAGATGATAAACGTCAAAATATTGCTATATGCGAAGATTTCTCGTACGAAACAAAATGCAGGAAAACTTGCTTAAAATGCAATATTATGCGAAATTCTGAGATTTGAAGGCCAAATCACATATCGTGATACTACATGAAATAGTATCGAAATATTGGTAAAAATGAATATATTTACGTAATATCAAACTACATGAAAAACGTGAAAAAAGTCACTATATAACCATATTTGAGGATTTTAACTTCAAATCATAGAGCGAGGTTTCGTATTATTTAGATCCAAGAAAAGACATATGATAATGTTGTTTCCAATACAAATGATAAAAAACAATGTTTTTTCATTAGAATTAACTATAATGTTCTTGATTTATCGTTTATATTAACGATGAAAGATGTACACGTAAAACCGCTCTAATCCGGCTGAAACGTCGATATATGCAATAAAAACCGAACATCTCCCCTTTTCAATATCTTACTCAGTATTTTAACGAGAAACAAATAGATGATTGAAAATGAAGTATTTAAGGTTATTATCTAATTAATTATGTGTTTGCATCATTTTTATCGTATATATATGAATTAATACCCATGGACTGAAAATTCACAAAAACGTGGAAAACGCCAAAATATTGCCTAATTCGATGATATTTTGTTTAAATCACATGAAGAAAAGGGGATGATAAACGTCAAAATATTGCTAAATTCGATGAATTTTCGAACGAAACAAAATGCAAGAAAACTTGCTTAAAATGCAATATTATGAAATTCTGAGATTTCAAGGGCAAATCACATATCGTGATACTACATGAAATAGTATCGAAATATTGGTAAAAATGAATATATTTACGTAATATCAAACTACATGACAAACGTGAAAAAAGTCACTATTTAACCATATTTGAGTATTTTAACTTGAAATCATAGAGCGAGGTTTCGTATTATTTGGATCCAAGAAAAGACATATGACAATGTTGTTTCCAATACAAATGATAAAAAACAATGTGTTTTCATTAGAAATAACTAAAATGTTCTTGATTTTCCGTTTATATTACCGAGGGAAGATGTACACGTAAAAACCGCTCTAATCCGGCTGAAACGTCGATAAATGCAATAAAAACCGAACTTCTCCTCTTTTCAATATTCAGTATTCAATACTCAGTATTTTACCAAGAAACAAATAGATGATTGAAAATGAAGTATTTAAGGTTATTATCTAATCAATTATGTGTTTGCATCATTTTTATCGTATATATATGAATTAAAACCCATGGACTGAAAATTCACAAAAACGTAGATAACGGCAAAATATTGCCTAATTCGATGATATTTTGTTTAAATCACATGAAGGAAAAGAAGATGATAAACGTTAAAATATTGCTAAATTCGATGATTTTTCGTACGAAGCAAAATGCAAGAAAACTTGATTAAAATGCAATATTATGCGAAATTCTGAGATTTGAAGGCCAAATCACATATCGTGATACTACATGAAATAGTATCGAAATATTGGTAAAAATGAATATATTTACGTAATATGAAAAAACGTGAAAAAAGTCTCTATATAACCATATTTGAGGATTTTAACTTCAAATCATAGAGCGAGGTTTCGTATTATTTAGATCCAAGAAAAGACATGACAATGTTGTTTCCAATACAAATGATAAAAAAAAATGTTTTTTCATTAGAATTAACTATAATGTTCTTGATTTTCCGTTTATATTAACGATGGAAGATGTACACGTAAAACCGTTCTAATCCGGCTGAAACGTCGATATATGCAATAAAAACCGAACATCTCCCCTTTTCAATATCTTACTCAGTATTTTAACGAGAAACAAATAGATGATTGAAAATGAAGTATTTAAGGTTATTATCTAATCAATTATGTGTTTGCATCATATTTATCGTATATATATGAATTAAAACCCATGGACTGAAAATTCACAAAAACGTGGAAAACGGCAAAATATTGCCTAATTCGATGATATTTTGTTTAAATCACATGAAGGAAAAGGGGATGATAAACGTAAAAATATTGCTAAATTCGATGATTTTTCGAACGAAACAAAATGCAAGAAAACTTGCTTAAAATGCAATGTTATGAAATTCTGAGATTTCAAGGCCAAATCACATATCGTGATACTACATGAAATAGTATCGAAATATTGGTAAAAATGAATATATTTACGTAATATCAAACTACATGACAAACGTGAAAAAAGTCACTATTTAACCATATTTGAGTATTTTAACTTCAAATCATAGAGCGAGGTTTCGTATTATATGGATCTAAGAAAAGACATATGACAATGTTGTTTCCAATACAAATGATAAAAAACAATGTGTTTTCATTAGAAATAGCTAAAATGTTCTTGATTTTCCGTTTATATTACCGAGGGAAGATGTACACGTAAACCTGCTCTAATCCGGCTGAAACGTCGATAAATGCAATAAAAACCGAACTTCTCCCCTTTTCAATATTCAGTATTCAATACTCAGTATTTTACCAAGAAACAAATAGATGATTGAAAATGAAGTATTTAAGGTTATTATCTAATCAATTATGTGTTTGCATCATTTTTATCGTATATATATGAATTAAAACCCATGGACTGAAAATTCACAAAAAAGTGGAAAACGGCAAAATATTGCCTAATTCGATGATATTTTGTTTAAATCACATGAAGGAAAAGGAGATGATAAACGTCAAAATATTGCTATATGCGAAGATTTCTCGTACGAAACAAAATGCAGGAAAACTTGCTTAAAATGCAATATTATGCGAAATTCTGAGATTTGAAGGCCAAATCACATATCGTGATACTATATGAAATAGTATCGAAATATTGGTAAAAATGAATATATTTACGTAATATCAAACTACATGAAAAACGTGAAAAAAGTCACTATATAACCATATTTGAGGATTTTAACTTCAAATCATAGAGCGAGGTTTCGTATTATTTAGTTCCAAGAAAAGACATATGTCAATGTTGTTTCCAATATAAATGATAAAAAACAATGTGTTTTCATTAGAATTAACTATAATGTTCTTGATTTTCCGTTTATATTACCGAGGGAAGATGTACACGTAAAACCGCTCTATTCCGGCTGAAACGTCGATATATGCAATAAAAACAGAACTTCTCCCCTTTTCAATATCTTACTCAGTATTTTAACGAGAAACAAATTGTTGATTGAAAATGAAGTATTTAAGGTTATTATCTAATCAGTTATGTGTTTGCATAATTTTTATCGTATATATAATGAATTAATACCCATAGACTGAAAATTCACAAAAACGTGGAAAACGGCAAAATATTGCCTAATTCGATGATATTTTGTTTAAATCAAATAAAGGAAAAGGGGATGATAAACGTCAAAATATTGCTAAATTCGATGATTTTTCGTACGAAACAAAATGCAAGGAAACTTGCTTAAAATGCAATATTATGCGAAATTCTGAGATTTGAAGGCCAAATCACATATCGTGATACTACATGAAATAGTATCGAAATATTGGTAAAAATGAATATATTTGCGTAATATCAAACTACATGATTAACGTGAAAAAGTCACTATTTTACCATATTTGAGGATTTTACCTTCAAATCATAGAGCGAGGTTTCGTATTATTTAGTTCCAAGAAAAGATATATGACAATGTTGTTTCCAATACAAATGATAAAAAACAATGTTTTCATTAGAAATAACTATAATGTTCTTGATTTTCCGTTAATATTAACGAATGAAGATGTACACGTAAAACCGCTCTAATCCGGCTGAAACGTCGATATATGCAATAAAAACCGAACTTCTCCCCTTTTCAATATCTTACTCAGTATTTTAACGAGAAACAAATAAATGATTGAAAATGAAGTATTTAAGGTTATTATCTAATCAATTATGTGTTTGCATCATTTTTATCGTATATATATGAATTAAAACCCATGGACTGAAAATTCACAAAAAAGTGGAAAACGGCAAAATATTGCCTAATTCGATGATATTTTGTTTAAATCACATGAAGGAAAAGGAGATGATAAACGTCAAAATATTGCTATATGCGAAGATTTCTCGTACGAAACAAAATGCAGGAAAACTTGCTTAAAATGCAATATTATGCGAAATTCTGAGATTTGAAGGCCAAATCACATATCGTGATACTACATGAAATAGTATCGAAATATTGGTAAAAATGAATATATTTACGTAATATAAAACTACATGAAAAACGTGAAAAAAGTCACTATATAACCATATTTGAGGATTTTAACTTCAAATCATAGAGCGAGGTTTCGTATTATTTAGATCCAAGAAAAGACATATGACAATGTTGTTTCCAATACAAATGATAAAAAACAATGTTTTTTCATTAGAATTAACTATAATGTTCTTGATTTTCCGTTTATATTAACGATGAAAGATGTACACGTAAAACCGCTCTAATCCGGCTGAAACGTCGATATATGCAATAAAAACCGAACATCTCCCCTTTTCAATATCTTACTCAGTATTTTAACGAGAAACAAATAGATGATTGAAAATGAAGTATTTAAGGTTATTATCTAATTAATTTTGTGTTTGCATCATTTTTATCGTATATATATGAATTAATACCCATGGACTGAAAATTCACAAAAACGTGGAAAACGCCAAAATATTGCCTAATTCGATGATATTTTGTTTAAATCACATGAAGAAAAGGGGATGATAAACGTCAAAATATTGCTAAATTCGATGATTTTTCGAACGAAACAAAATGCAAGAAAACTTGCTTAAAATGCAATATTATGAAATTCTGAGATTTCAAGGCCAAATCACATATCGTGATACTACATGAAATAGTATCGAAATATTGGTAAAAATGTATATATTTACGTCATATCAAACTACATGAAAAACGTGAAAAAAGTCATTATATAACCATATTTGAGGATTTTAACTTCAAATCATAGAGCGAGGTTTCGTATTATTTAGATCCAAAAAAAGACATATGACAATGTTGTTTCCAATACAAATGATAAAAAACAATGTGTTTTCATTAGAATTAACTATAATGTTCTTGATTTTCCGTTTATATTACCGATGGAAGATGTACACGTAAAACCGCTCTAATCCGGCTGAAACGTCGAAATATGCAATAAAAACCGAACTTCTCCCCTTTTCAATATCTTACTCAGTATTTTAACGAGAAACAAATAGATGATTGAAAATGAAGTATTTAAGGTTATTATCTAATCAATTATGTGTTTGCATCATATTTATCGTATATATATGAATTAAAACCCATGGACTGAAAATTCACAAAAACGTGGAAAACGGCAAAATATTGCCTAATTCGATGATATTTTGTTTAAATCACATGAAGGAAAAGGGGATGATAAACGTCAAAATATTGCTAAATTCGATGATTTTTCGAACGAAACAAAATGCAAGAAAACTTGCTTAAAATGCAATGTTATGAAATTCTGAGATTTCAAGACCAAATCACATATCGTGATACTACATGAAATAGTATCGAAATATTGGTAAAAATGAATATATTTACGTAATATCAAACTACATGAAAAACGTGAAAAAAAGTCACTATATAACCATATTTGAGGATTTTAACTTCAAATCATAGAGCGAGGTTTCGAATTATTTAGATCCAAAAAAAGACATATGACAATGTTGTTTCCAATACAAATGATAAAAAACAATGTGTTTTCATTAGAATTAACTATAATGTTCTTGATTTTCCGTTTATATTAACGATGGAAGAAGTACACGTAAAACCGCTCTAATCCGGCTGAAACGTCGATATATGCAATAAAAACCGAACTTCTCCCCTTTTCAATATCTTACTCAGTATTTTAACGAGAAACAAATAGATGATTGAAAATGAAGTATTTAAGGTTATTATCTAATCAATTATGTGTTTGCATCATTTTTATCGTATATATATATGTATTAATACCCATGGACGGAAAATTCACAAAAACGTGGAAAACGGCAAAATATTGCCTAATTCGATGATATTTTGTTTAAATCACATGAAGGAAAAGGAGATGATAAACGTTAAAATATTGCTAAATTCGATGATTTTTCGTACGAAGAAAAATGCAAGAAAACTTGCTTAAAATGCAATATTATGCGAAATTCTGAGATTTGAAGGCCAAATCACATATAGTGATACTACATGAAATAGTATCGAAATATTGGTAAAAATGAATATATTTACGTAATATCAAACTACATGAAAAACGTGAAAAAAGTCACTATATAACCATATTTGAGGATTTTAACTTCAAATCATAGAGCGAGGTTTCGTATTATTTAGTTCCAAGAAAAGACATATGTCAATGTTGTTTCCAATATAAATGATAAAAAACAATGTGTTTTCATTAGAATTAACTATAATGTTCTTGATTTTCCGTTTATATTACCGAGGGAAGATGTACACGTAAAACCGCTCTATTCCGGCTGAAACGTCGATATATGCAATAAAAACAGAACTTCTCCCCTTTTCAATATCTTACTCAGTATTTTAACGAGAAACAAATTTTTGATTGAAAATGAAGTATTTAAGGTTATTATCTAATCAGTTATGTGTTTGCATAATTTTTATCGTATATATAATGAATTAATACCCATAGACTGAAAATTCACAAAAACGTGGAAAAACGGCAAAATATTGCCTAATTCGATGATATTTTGTTTAAATCAAATAAAGGAAAAGGGGATGATAAACGTCAAAATATTGCTAAATTCGATGATTTTTCGTACGAAACAAAATGCAAGGAAACTTGCTTAAAATGCAATATTATGCGAAATTCTGAGATTTGAAGGCCAAATCACATATCGTGATACTACATGAAATAGTATCGAAATATTGGTAAAAATGAATATATTTGCGTAATATCAAACTACATGATTAACGTGAAAAAGTCACTATTTTACCATATTTGAGGATTTTACCTTCAAATCATAGAGCGAGGTTTCGTATTATTTAGTTCCAAGAAAAGATATATGACAATGTTGTTTCCAATACAAATGATAAAAAACAATGTTTTCATTAGAAATAATCTATAATGTTCTTGATTTTCCGTTAATATTAACGAATGAAGATGTACACGTAAAACCGCTCTAATCCGGCTGAAACGTCGATATATGCAATAAAAACCGAACTTCTCCCCTTTTCAATATCTTACTCAGTATTTTAACGAGAAACAAATAGATGATTGAAAATGAAGTATTTAAGGTTGTTATCTAATCAATTATGTGTTTGCATCATTTTTATCGTATATATATATGAATTAATACCTATGGACGGAAAATTCACAAAAACGTGGAAAACGGCAAAATATTGCCTAATTTGATGATAGTTTGTTTAAATCACATGAAGGAAAAGGAGATGATAAACGTTAAAATATTGCTAAATTCGATGATTTTTCGTACGAAGCAAAATGCAAGAAAACTTGCTTAAAATGCAATATTATGCGAAATTCTGAGATTTGAAGGCCAAATCACATATCGTGATACTACATGAAATAGTATCGAAATATTGGTAAAAATGAATATATTTACTTAATATCAAACTACATGAAAAACGTGAACAAAGTCACTATATAACCATATATGAGGATTTGAACTTCAAATCATAGAGCGAGGTTTCGTATTATTTAGTTCCAAGAAAAGACACATGACAATGTTGTTTCCAATACAAATGATAAAAAACAATGTGTTTTCATTAGAATTAACTATAATGTTCTTGATTTTCCGTTTATATTAACGAGGGAAGATGTACACGTAAAACCGCTCTAATCCGGCTGAAACGTCGATATATGCATTAAAAACCGAACTTCTCCCCTTTTCAATATCTTACTCAGTATTTTAACGAGAAACAGATAGATGATTGAAAATGAAGTATTTAAGGTTATTATCTAATTAATTATGTGTTTGCATCATTTTTATCGTATATATATGAATTAATACCCATGGACTGAAAATTCACAAAAACGTGGAAAACGGCAAAATATTGCCTAATTCGATGATATTTTGTTTAAATCACATGAAGGAAAAGGGGATGATGAACGTCAAAATATTGCTAAATTCGATGATTTTTCGTACGAAACAAAATGCAAGAAAACTTGCTTAAAATGCAATATTATTCGAAATTCTAAGATTTGAAGGCCAAATCACATATCGTAATACAACATGAAATAGTATCGAAATATTGGTAAAAATGAATATATTTACGTAATATCAAACTACATGAAAATCGTGAAAAAAGTCGCTATTTAACCATATTTGAGGATTATACCTTAGAATCATAGAGCGAGGTTTCGTATTATTTAGATCCAAGAAAAGACATATGACAAGGTTGTTTCCAATACAAATGATAAAAATCAATGTGTTTTCATTAGAATTAACTAAAATGTTCCTGATTTTCCGTTTATATTACTGATGGAAGATGTACACGTAAAACCGTTCTATTCCGGCTGAAACGTCGATATATGCAATAAAAACAGAACTTCTCCCCTTTTCAATATCTTACTCAGTATTTTAACGAGAAACAAATAGTTGATGGAAAATGAAGTATTTAAGGTTATTATCTAATCAATTATGTGTTTGCATCATTTCTATCGTATATATAATGAATTAAAACCAATAGACTGAAAATTCACAAAAACGTGGAAAAACGGCAAAATATTGCCTAATTCGATGATATTTTGTTTAAATCAAATAAAGGAAAAGGGGATGATAAACGTCAAAATATTGCTAAATTCGATGATTTTTCGTACGAAACAAAATGCAATGAAACTTGCTTAAAATGCAATATTTAGCGAAATTCTGAGATTTGAAGGCCAAATCACATATCGTCATACTACATGAAATAGTATCGAAATATTGGTAAAAATGAATATATTTGCGTAATATCAAACTACATGATTAACGTGAAAAAGTCACTATTTTACCATATTTGAGGATTTTACCTTCAAATCATAGAGCCAGGTTTCGTATTATTTAGTTCCAAGAAAAGACATATGACAATGTTGTTTCCAATACAAATGATAAAAAACAATGTTTTCATTAGAATTAACTATAATGTTCTTGATTTTCCGTTTATATTATCGAATGAAGATGTACACGTAAAACCGCTCTAATCCGGCTGAAACGTCGATATATGGAATAAAAACCGAACTTCTCCCCTTTTCAACATATTATTCAGTATTTTAACGAGAAACAAATAGATGATTGAAAATGAAGTATTTAAGGTTATTATCTAATCAATTATGTGTTTGCATCATTTTTATCGTATATATATGAATTAATACCCATGGACTGAAAATTCACAAAAACGTGGAAAACGGCAAAATATTGCCTAATTCGATGATATTTTGTTTAAATCACATGAAGGAAAAGGGGATGATAAACGTCAAAATATTGCTAAATTCGATGATTTTTCGAACGAAACAAAATGCAAGAAAACTTGCTTAAAATGCAATATTATGAAATTCTGAGATTTCAAGGCCAAATCACATATCGTGATACTACATGAAATAGTATCGAAATATTGGTAAAAATGAATATATTTACGTAATATCAAACTACATTATAAACGTGAAAAAAGTCACTATTTAACCATATTTGAGTATTTTAACTTCAAATCATAGAGCGAGGTTTCGTATTATTTGGATCTAAGAAAAGACATATGACAATGTTGTTTCCAATACAAATGATAAAAAACAATGTGTTTTCATTAAAAATAACTAAAATGTTATTTTCCGTTAATGTGATTTTCCGTTTATATTACCGAGGGAAGATGTACACGTAAACCTGCTCTAATCCGGCTGAAACGTCGATAAATGCAATAAAAACCGAACTTCTCCCCTTTTCAATATTCAGTATTCAATACGTGGATAAACGGCAAAATATTGCCTAATTCGATGATATTTTGTTTAAATCAAATAAAGGAAAAGGGAATGATAAACGTCAAAATATTGCTAAATTCGATGATTTTTCGAACGAAACAAAATGCAAGAAAACTTGCTTAAAATGCAATATTATGAAATTCTGAGATTTCAAGGCCAAATCACATATCGTGATACTACATGAAATAGTATCGAAATATTGGTAAAAATGAATATATTTACGTAATATCAAACTACATGACAAACGTGAAAAAAGTCACTATATAACCATATTTGAGGATTTTAACTTCAAATCATAGAGCGAGGTTTCGAATTATTTAGATCCAAAAAAAGACATATGACAATGTTGTTTCCAATACAAATGATAAAAAACAATGTGTTTTCATTAGAATTAACTATAATGTTCTTGATTTTCCGTTTATATTAACGATGGAAGAAGTACACGTAAAACCGCTCTAATCCGGCTGAAACGTCGATATATGCAATAAAAACCGAACTTCTCCCCTTTTCAATATCTTACTCAGTATTTTAACGAGAAACAAATAGATGATTGAAAATGAAGTATTTAAGGTTATTATCTAATCAATTATGTGTTTGCATCATTTTTATCGTATATATATATGTATTAATACCCATGGACGGAAAATTCACAAAAACGTGGAAAACGGCAAAATATTGCCTAATTCGATGATATTTTGTTTAAATCACATGAAGGAAAAGGAGATGATAAACGTTAAAATATTGCTAAATTCGATGATTTTTCGTACGAAGAAAAATGCAAGAAAACTTGCTTAAAATGCAATATTATGCGAAATTCTGAGATTTGAAGGCCAAATCACATATAGTGATACTACATGAAATAGTATCGAAATATTGGTAAAAATGAATATATTTACGTAATATCAAACTACATGAAAAACGTGAAAAAAGTCACTATATAACCATATTTGAGGATTTTAACTTCAAATCATAGAGCGAGGTTTCGTATTATTTAGTTCCAAGAAAAGACATATGTCAATGTTGTTTCCAATATAAATGATAAAAAACAATGTGTTTTCATTAGAATTAACTATAATGTTCTTGATTTTCCGTTTATATTACCGAGGGAAGATGTACACGTAAAACCGCTCTATTCCGGCTGAAACGTCGATATATGCAATAAAAACAGAACTTCTCCCCTTTTCAATATCTTACTCAGTATTTTAACGAGAAACAAATTTTTGATTGAAAATGAAGTATTTAAGGTTATTATCTAATCAGTTATGTGTTTGCATAATTTTTATCGTATATATAATGAATTAATACCCATAGACTGAAAATTCACAAAAACGTGGAAAAACGGCAAAATATTGCCTAATTCGATGATATTTTGTTTAAATCAAATAAAGGAAAAGGGGATGATAAACGTCAAAATATTGCTAAATTCGATGATTTTTCGTACGAAACAAAATGCAAGGAAACTTGCTTAAAATGCAATATTATGCGAAATTCTGAGATTTGAAGGCCAAATCACATATCGTGATACTACATGAAATAGTATCGAAATATTGGTAAAAATGAATATATTTGCGTAATATCAAACTACATGATTAACGTGAAAAAGTCACTATTTTACCATATTTGAGGATTTTACCTTCAAATCATAGAGCGAGGTTTCGTATTATTTAGTTCCAAGAAAAGATATATGACAATGTTGTTTCCAATACAAATGATAAAAAACAATGTTTTCATTAGAAATAATCTATAATGTTCTTGATTTTCCGTTAATATTAACGAATGAAGATGTACACGTAAAACCGCTCTAATCCGGCTGAAACGTCGATATATGCAATAAAAACCGAACTTCTCCCCTTTTCAATATCTTACTCAGTATTTTAACGAGAAACAAATAGATGATTGAAAATGAAGTATTTAAGGTTGTTATCTAATCAATTATGTGTTTGCATCATTTTTATCGTATATATATATGAATTAATACCTATGGACGGAAAATTCACAAAAACGTGGAAAACGGCAAAATATTGCCTAATTTGATGATAGTTTGTTTAAATCACATGAAGGAAAAGGAGATGATAAACGTTAAAATATTGCTAAATTCGATGATTTTTCGTACGAAGCAAAATGCAAGAAAACTTGCTTAAAATGCAATATTATGCGAAATTCTGAGATTTGAAGGCCAAATCACATATCGTGATACTACATGAAATAGTATCGAAATATTGGTAAAAATGAATATATTTACTTAATATCAAACTACATGAAAAACGTGAACAAAGTCACTATATAACCATATATGAGGATTTGAACTTCAAATCATAGAGCGAGGTTTCGTATTATTTAGTTCCAAGAAAAGACACATGACAATGTTGTTTCCAATACAAATGATAAAAAACAATGTGTTTTCATTAGAATTAACTATAATGTTCTTGATTTTCCGTTTATATTAACGAGGGAAGATGTACACGTAAAACCGCTCTAATCCGGCTGAAACGTCGATATATGCATTAAAAACCGAACTTCTCCCCTTTTCAATATCTTACTCAGTATTTTAACGAGAAACAGATAGATGATTGAAAATGAAGTATTTAAGGTTATTATCTAATTAATTATGTGTTTGCATCATTTTTATCGTATATATATGAATTAATACCCATGGACTGAAAATTCACAAAAACGTGGAAAACGGCAAAATATTGCCTAATTCGATGATATTTTGTTTAAATCACATGAAGGAAAAGGGGATGATGAACGTCAAAATATTGCTAAATTCGATGATTTTTCGTACGAAACAAAATGCAAGAAAACTTGCTTAAAATGCAATATTATTCGAAATTCTAAGATTTGAAGGCCAAATCACATATCGTAATACAACATGAAATAGTATCGAAATATTGGTAAAAATGAATATATTTACGTAATATCAAACTACATGAAAATCGTGAAAAAAGTCGCTATTTAACCATATTTGAGGATTATACCTTAGAATCATAGAGCGAGGTTTCGTATTATTTAGATCCAAGAAAAGACATATGACAAGGTTGTTTCCAATACAAATGATAAAAATCAATGTGTTTTCATTAGAATTAACTAAAATGTTCCTGATTTTCCGTTTATATTACTGATGGAAGATGTACACGTAAAACCGTTCTATTCCGGCTGAAACGTCGATATATGCAATAAAAACAGAACTTCTCCCCTTTTCAATATCTTACTCAGTATTTTAACGAGAAACAAATAGTTGATGGAAAATGAAGTATTTAAGGTTATTATCTAATCAATTATGTGTTTGCATCATTTCTATCGTATATATAATGAATTAAAACCAATAGACTGAAAATTCACAAAAACGTGGAAAAACGGCAAAATATTGCCTAATTCGATGATATTTTGTTTAAATCAAATAAAGGAAAAGGGGATGATAAACGTCAAAATATTGCTAAATTCGATGATTTTTCGTACGAAACAAAATGCAATGAAACTTGCTTAAAATGCAATATTTAGCGAAATTCTGAGATTTGAAGGCCAAATCACATATCGTCATACTACATGAAATAGTATCGAAATATTGGTAAAAATGAATATATTTGCGTAATATCAAACTACATGATTAACGTGAAAAAGTCACTATTTTACCATATTTGAGGATTTTACCTTCAAATCATAGAGCCAGGTTTCGTATTATTTAGTTCCAAGAAAAGACATATGACAATGTTGTTTCCAATACAAATGATAAAAAACAATGTTTTCATTAGAATTAACTATAATGTTCTTGATTTTCCGTTTATATTATCGAATGAAGATGTACACGTAAAACCGCTCTAATCCGGCTGAAACGTCGATATATGGAATAAAAACCGAACTTCTCCCCTTTTCAACATATTATTCAGTATTTTAACGAGAAACAAATAGATGATTGAAAATGAAGTATTTAAGGTTATTATCTAATCAATTATGTGTTTGCATCATTTTTATCGTATATATATGAATTAATACCCATGGACTGAAAATTCACAAAAACGTGGAAAACGGCAAAATATTGCCTAATTCGATGATATTTTGTTTAAATCACATGAAGGAAAAGGGGATGATAAACGTCAAAATATTGCTAAATTCGATGATTTTTCGAACGAAACAAAATGCAAGAAAACTTCCTTAAAATGCAATATTATGAAATTCTGAGATTTCAAGGCCAAATCACATATCGTGATACTACATGAAATAGTATCGAAATATTGGTAAAAATGAATATATTTACGTAATATCAAACTACATTATAAACGTGAAAAAAGTCACTATTTAACCATATTTGAGTATTTTAACTTCAAATCATAGAGCGAGGTTTCGTATTATTTGGATCTAAGAAAAGACATATGACAATGTTGTTTCCAATACAAATGATAAAAAACAATGTGTTTTCATTAAAAATAACTAAAATGTTATTTTCCGTTAATGTGATTTTCCGTTTATATTACCGAGGGAAGATGTACACGTAAACCTGCTCTAATCCGGCTGAAACGTCGATAAATGCAATAAAAACCGAACTTCTCCCCTTTTCAATATTCAGTATTCAATACGTGGATAAACGGCAAAATATTGCCTAATTCGATGATATTTTGTTTAAATCAAATAAAGGAAAAGGGAATGATAAACGTCAAAATATTGCTAAATTCGATGATTTTTCGAACGAAACAAAATGCAAGAAAACTTGCTTAAAATGCAATATTATGAAATTCTGAGATTTCAAGGCCAAATCACATATCGTGATACTACATGAAATAGTATCGAAATATTGGTAAAAATGAATATATTTACGTAATATCAAACTACATGACAAACGTGAAAAAAGTCACTATATAACCATATTTGAGGATTTTAACTTCAAATCATAGAGCGAGGTTTCGAATTATTTAGATCCAAAAAAAGACATATGACAATGTTGTTTCCAATACAAATGATAAAAAACAATGTGTTTTCATTAGAATTAACTATAATGTTCTTGATTTTCCGTTTATATTAACGATGGAAGAAGTACACGTAAAACCGCTCTAATCCGGCTGAAACGTCGATATATGCAATAAAAACCGAACTTCTCCCCTTTTCAATATCTTACTCAGTATTTTAACGAGAAACAAATAGATGATTGAAAATGAAGTATTTAAGGTTATTATCTAATCAATTATGTGTTTGCATCATTTTTATCGTATATATATATGTATTAATACCCATGGACGGAAAATTCACAAAAACGTGGAAAACGGCAAAATATTGCCTAATTCGATGATATTTTGTTTAAATCACATGAAGGAAAAGGAGATGATAAACGTTAAAATATTGCTAAATTCGATGATTTTTCGTACGAAGAAAAATGCAAGAAAACTTGCTTAAAATGCAATATTATGCGAAATTCTGAGATTTGAAGGCCAAATCACATATAGTGATACTACATGAAATAGTATCGAAATATTGGTAAAAATGAATATATTTACGTAATATCAAACTACATGAAAAACGTGAAAAAAGTCACTATATAACCATATTTGAGGATTTTAACTTCAAATCATAGAGCGAGGTTTCGTATTATTTAGTTCCAAGAAAAGACATATGTCAATGTTGTTTCCAATATAAATGATAAAAAACAATGTGTTTTCATTAGAATTAACTATAATGTTCTTGATTTTCCGTTTATATTACCGAGGGAAGATGTACACGTAAAACCGCTCTATTCCGGCTGAAACGTCGATATATGCAATAAAAACAGAACTTCTCCCCTTTTCAATATCTTACTCAGTATTTTAACGAGAAACAAATTTTTGATTGAAAATGAAGTATTTAAGGTTATTATCTAATCAGTTATGTGTTTGCATAATTTTTATCGTATATATAATGAATTAATACCCATAGACTGAAAATTCACAAAAACGTGGAAAAACGGCAAAATATTGCCTAATTCGATGATATTTTGTTTAAATCAAATAAAGGAAAAGGGGATGATAAACGTCAAAATATTGCTAAATTCGATGATTTTTCGTACGAAACAAAATGCAAGGAAACTTGCTTAAAATGCAATATTATGCGAAATTCTGAGATTTGAAGGCCAAATCACATATCGTGATACTACATGAAATAGTATCGAAATATTGGTAAAAATGAATATATTTGCGTAATATCAAACTACATGATTAACGTGAAAAAGTCACTATTTTACCATATTTGAGGATTTTACCTTCAAATCATAGAGCGAGGTTTCGTATTATTTAGTTCCAAGAAAAGATATATGACAATGTTGTTTCCAATACAAATGATAAAAAACAATGTTTTCATTAGAAATAATCTATAATGTTCTTGATTTTCCGTTAATATTAACGAATGAAGATGTACACGTAAAACCGCTCTAATCCGGCTGAAACGTCGATATATGCAATAAAAACCGAACTTCTCCCCTTTTCAATATCTTACTCAGTATTTTAACGAGAAACAAATAGATGATTGAAAATGAAGTATTTAAGGTTGTTATCTAATCAATTATGTGTTTGCATCATTTTTATCGTATATATATATGAATTAATACCTATGGACGGAAAATTCACAAAAACGTGGAAAACGGCAAAATATTGCCTAATTTGATGATAGTTTGTTTAAATCACATGAAGGAAAAGGAGATGATAAACGTTAAAATATTGCTAAATTCGATGATTTTTCGTACGAAGCAAAATGCAAGAAAACTTGCTTAAAATGCAATATTATGCGAAATTCTGAGATTTGAAGGCCAAATCACATATCGTGATACTACATGAAATAGTATCGAAATATTGGTAAAAATGAATATATTTACTTAATATCAAACTACATGAAAAACGTGAACAAAGTCACTATATAACCATATATGAGGATTTGAACTTCAAATCATAGAGCGAGGTTTCGTATTATTTAGTTCCAAGAAAAGACACATGACAATGTTGTTTCCAATACAAATGATAAAAAACAATGTGTTTTCATTAGAATTAACTATAATGTTCTTGATTTTCCGTTTATATTAACGAGGGAAGATGTACACGTAAAACCGCTCTAATCCGGCTGAAACGTCGATATATGCATTAAAAACCGAACTTCTCCCCTTTTCAATATCTTACTCAGTATTTTAACGAGAAACAGATAGATGATTGAAAATGAAGTATTTAAGGTTATTATCTAATTAATTATGTGTTTGCATCATTTTTATCGTATATATATGAATTAATACCCATGGACTGAAAATTCACAAAAACGTGGAAAACGGCAAAATATTGCCTAATTCGATGATATTTTGTTTAAATCACATGAAGGAAAAGGGGATGATGAACGTCAAAATATTGCTAAATTCGATGATTTTTCGTACGAAACAAAATGCAAGAAAACTTGCTTAAAATGCAATATTATTCGAAATTCTAAGATTTGAAGGCCAAATCACATATCGTAATACAACATGAAATAGTATCGAAATATTGGTAAAAATGAATATATTTACGTAATATCAAACTACATGAAAATCGTGAAAAAAGTCGCTATTTAACCATATTTGAGGATTATACCTTAGAATCATAGAGCGAGGTTTCGTATTATTTAGATCCAAGAAAAGACATATGACAAGGTTGTTTCCAATACAAATGATAAAAATCAATGTGTTTTCATTAGAATTAACTAAAATGTTCCTGATTTTCCGTTTATATTACTGATGGAAGATGTACACGTAAAACCGTTCTATTCCGGCTGAAACGTCGATATATGCAATAAAAACAGAACTTCTCCCCTTTTCAATATCTTACTCAGTATTTTAACGAGAAACAAATAGTTGATGGAAAATGAAGTATTTAAGGTTATTATCTAATCAATTATGTGTTTGCATCATTTCTATCGTATATATAATGAATTAAAACCAATAGACTGAAAATTCACAAAAACGTGGAAAAACGGCAAAATATTGCCTAATTCGATGATATTTTGTTTAAATCAAATAAAGGAAAAGGGGATGATAAACGTCAAAATATTGCTAAATTCGATGATTTTTCGTACGAAACAAAATGCAATGAAACTTGCTTAAAATGCAATATTTAGCGAAATTCTGAGATTTGAAGGCCAAATCACATATCGTCATACTACATGAAATAGTATCGAAATATTGGTAAAAATGAATATATTTGCGTAATATCAAACTACATGATTAACGTGAAAAAGTCACTATTTTACCATATTTGAGGATTTTACCTTCAAATCATAGAGCCAGGTTTCGTATTATTTAGTTCCAAGAAAAGACATATGACAATGTTGTTTCCAATACAAATGATAAAAAACAATGTTTTCATTAGAATTAACTATAATGTTCTTGATTTTCCGTTTATATTATCGAATGAAGATGTACACGTAAAACCGCTCTAATCCGGCTGAAACGTCGATATATGGAATAAAAACCGAACTTCTCCCCTTTTCAACATATTACTCAGTATTTTAACGAGAAACAAATAGATGATTGAAAATGAAGTATTTAAGGTTATTATCTAATCAATTATGTGTTTGCATCATTTTTATCGTATATATATGAATTAATACCCATGGACTGAAAATTCACAAAAACGTGGAAAACGGCAAAATATTGCCTAATTCGATGATATTTTGTTTAAATCACATGAAGGAAAAGGGGATGATAAACGTCAAAATATTGCTAAATTCGATGATTTTTCGAACGAAACAAAATGCAAGAAAACTTGCTTAAAATGCAATATTATGAAATTCTGAGATTTCAAGGCCAAATCACATATCGTGATACTACATGAAATAGTATCGAAATATTGGTAAAAATGAATATATTTACGTAATATCAAACTACATTATAAACGTGAAAAAAGTCACTATTTAACCATATTTGAGTATTTTAACTTCAAATCATAGAGCGAGGTTTCGTATTATTTGGATCTAAGAAAAGACATATGACAATGTTGTTTCCAATACAAATGATAAAAAACAATGTGTTTTCATTAAAAATAACTAAAATGTTATTTTCCGTTAATGTGATTTTCCGTTTATATTACCGAGGGAAGATGTACACGTAAACCTGCTCTAATCCGGCTGAAACGTCGATAAATGCAATAAAAACCGAACTTCTCCCCTTTTCAATATTCAGTATTCAATACGTGGATAAACGGCAAAATATTGCCTAATTCGATGATATTTTGTTTAAATCAAATAAAGGAAAAGGGAATGATAAACGTCAAAATATTGCTAAATTCGATGATTTTTCGAACGAAACAAAATGCAAGAAAACTTGCTTAAAATGCAATATTATGAAATTCTGAGATTTCAAGGCCAAATCACATATCGTGATACTACATGAAATAGTATCGAAATATTGGTAAAAATGAATATATTTACGTAATATCAAACTACATGACAAACGTGAAAAAAGTCACTATTTAACCATATTTGAGTATTTTAACTTGAAATCATAGAGCGAGGTTTCGTATTATTTGGATCCAAGAAAAGACATATGACAATGTTGTTTCCAATACAAATGATAAAAAACAATGTGTTTTCATTAGAAATAACTAAAATGTTCTTGATTTTCCGTTTATATTACCGAGGGAAGATGTACACGTAAAAACCGCTCTAATCCGGCTGAAACGTCGATAAATGCAATAAAAACCGAACTTCTTCCCTTTTCAATATTCAGTATTCAATACTCAGTATTTTACCAAGAAACAAATAGATGATTGAAAATGAAGTATTTAAGGTTATTATCTAATCAATTATGTGTTTGCATCATTTTTATCGTATATATATGAATTAAAACCTATGGACTGAAAATTCACAAAAACGTAGATAACGGCAAAATATTGCCTAATTCGATGATATTTTGTTTAAATCACATGAAGGAAAAGAAGATGATAAACGTTAAAATATTGCTAAATTCGATGATTTTTCGTACGAAGCAAAATGCAAGAAAACTTGATTAAAATGCAATATTATGCGAAATTCTGAGATTTGAAGGCCAAATCACATATCGTGATACTACATGAAATAGTATCGAAATATTGGTAAAAATGAATATATTTACGTAATATGAAAAACCGTGAAAAAAGTCTCTATATAACCATATTTGAGGATTTTAACTTCAAATCATAGAGCGAGGTTTCGTATTATTTAGATCCAAGAAAAGACATATGACAATGTTGTTTCCAATACAAATGATAAAAAAAAAATGTTTTTTCATTAGAATTAACTATAATGTTCTTGATTTTCCGTTTATATTAACGATGGAAGATGTACACGTAAAACCGTTCTAATCCGGCTGAAACGTCGATATATGCAATAAAAACCGAACATCTCCCCTTTTCAATATCTTACTCAGTATTTTAACGAGAAACAAATAGATGATTGAAAATGAAGTATTTAAGGTTATTATCTAATCAATTATGTGTTTGCATCATATTTATCGTATATATATGAATTAAAACCCATGGACTGAAAATTCACAAAAACGTGGAAAACGGCAAAATATTGCCTAATTCGATGATATTTTGTTTAAATCACATGAAGGAAAAGGGGATGATAAACGTAAAAATATTGCTAAATTCGATGATTTTTCGAACGAAACAAAATGCAAGAAAACTTGCTTAAAATGCAATGTTATGAAATTCTGAGATTTCAAGGCCAAATCACATATCGTGATACTACATGAAATAGTATCGAAATATTGGTAAAAATGAATATATTTACGTAATATCAAACTACATGACAAACGTGAAAAAAGTCACCATTTAACCATATTTGAGTATTTTAACTTCAAATCATAGAGCGAGGTTTCGTATTATATGGATCTAAGAAAAGACATATGACAATGTTGTTTCCAATACAAATGATAAAAAACAATGTGTTTTCATTAGAAATAGCTAAAATGTTCTTGATTTTCCGTTTATATTACCGAGGGAAGATGTACACGTAAACCTGCTCTAATCCGGCTGAAACGTCGATAAATGCAATAAAAACCGAACTTCTCCCCTTTTCAATATTCAGTATTCAATACTCAGTATTTTACCAAGAAACAAATAGATGATTGAAAATGAAGTATTTAAGGTTATTATCTAATCAATTATGTGTTTGCATCATTTTTATCGTATATATATGAATTAAAACCCATGGACTGAAAATTCACAAAAACGTGGAAAACGGCAAAATATTGCCTAATTCGATGATATTTTGTTTAAATCACATGAAGGAAAAGGGGATGATAAACGTCAAAATATTGCTAAATTCGATGATTTTTCGTACGAAACAAAATGCAAGAAAACTTGCTTAAAATGCAATATTATTCGAAATTCTGAGATTTGAAGGCCAAATCACATATCGTAATACAACATGAAATAGTATCGAAATATTGGTAAAAATGAATATATTTACGTAATATCAAACTACATGAAAATCGTGAAAAAAGTCGCTATTTAACCATATTTGAGGATTATAACTTAGAATCATAGAGCGAGGTTTCGTATTATTTAGATCCAAGAAAAGACATATGACAAGGTTGTTTCCAATACAAATGATAAAAATCAATGTGTTTTCATTAGAATTAACTAAAATGTTCCTGATTTTCCGTTTATATTACTGATGGAAGATGTACACGTAAATCGCTCTATTCCGGCTGAAACGTCGATATATGCAATAAAAACAGAACTTCTCCCCTTTTCAATATCTTACTCAGTATTTTAACGAGAAACAAATAGTTGATTGAAAATGAAGTATTTAAGGTTATTATCTAATCAATTATGTGTTTGCATCATTTTTATTGTATATATAATGAATTAAAACCCATAGACTGAAAATTCACAAAAACGTGGAAAAACGGCAAAATATTGCCTAATTCAATGATATTTTGTTTAAATCAAATAAAGGAAAAGGGGATGATAAACGTCAAAATATTGCTAAATTCGATGATTTTTCGTACGAAACAAAATGCAATGAAACTTGCTTAAAATGCAATATTATGCGAAATTCTGAGATTTGAAGGCCAAATCACATATCGTCATACTACATGAAATAGTATCGAAATATTGGTAAAAATGAATTTATTTGCGTAATATCAAACTACATGATTAACGTGAAAAAGTCACTATTTTACCATATTTGAGTATTTTACCTTCAAATCATAGAGCCAGGTTTCGTATTATTTAGTTCCAAGAAAAGACATATGACAATGTTGTTTCCAATACAAATGATAAAAAACAATGTTTTCATTAGAATTAACTATAATGTTCTTGATTTTCCGTTTATATTAACGAATGAAGATGTACACGTAAAACCGCTCTAATCCGGCTGAAACGTCGATATATGGAATAAAAACCGAACTTCTCCCCTTTTCAACATATTACTCAGTATTTTAACGAGAAACAAATAGATGATTGAAAATGAAGTATTTAAGGTTATTATCTAATCAATTATGTGTTTGCATCATTTTTATCGTATATATATATGAATTAATACCCATGGACTGAAAATTCACAAAAACGTGGAAAACGGCAAAATATTGCCTAATTCGATGATATTTTGTTTAAATCACATGAAGGAAAAGGGGATGATAAACGTCAAAATATTGCTAAATTCGATGATTTTTCGAACGAAACAAAATGCAAGAAAACTTGCTTAAAATGCAATATTATGAAATTCTGAGATTTCAAGGCCAAATCACATATCGTGATACTACATGAAATAGTATCGAAATATTGGTAAAAATGAATATATTTACGTAATATCAAACTACATTACAAACGTGAAAAAAGTCACTATTTAACCATATTTGAGTATTTTAACTTCAAATCATAGAGCGAGGTTTCGTATTATTTGGATCTAAGAAAAGACATATGACAATGTTGTTTCCAATACAAATGATAAAAAACAATGTGTTTTCATTAAAAATAACTAAAATGTTATTTTCCGTTAATGTGATTTTCCGTTTATATTACCGAGGGAAGATGTACACGTAAACCTGCTCTAATCCGGCTGAAACGTCGATAAATGCAATAAAAACCGAACTTCTCCCCTTTTCAATATTCAGTATTCAATACGTGGATAAACGGCAAAATATTGCCTAATTCGATGATATTTTGTTTAAATCAAATAAAGGAAAAGGGGATGATAAACGTCAAAATATTGCTAAATTCGATGATTTTTCGAACGAAACAAAATGCAAGAAAACTTGCTTAAAATGCAATATTATGAAATTCTGAGATTTCAAGGCCAAATCACATATCGTGATACTACATGAAATAGTATCGAAATATTGGTAAAAATGAATATATTTACGTAATATCAAACTACATGACAAACGTGAAAAAAGTCACTATTTAACCATATTTGAGTATTTTAACTTGAAATCATAGAGCGAGGTTTCGTATTATTTGGATCCAAGAAAAGACATATGACAATGTTGTTTCCAATACAAATGATAAAAAACAATGTGTTTTCATTAGAAATAACTAAAATGTTCTTGATTTTCCGTTTATATTACCGAGGGAAGATGTACACGTAAAAACCGCTCTAATCCGGCTGAAACGTCGATAAATGCAATAAAAACCGAACTTCTCCCCTTTTCAATATTCAGTATTCAATACTCAGTATTTTACCAAGAAACAAATAGATGATTGAAAATGAAGTATTTAAGGTTATTATCTAATCAATTATGTGTTTGCATCATTTTTATCGTATATATATGAATTAAAACCTATGGACTGAAAATTCACAAAAACGTAGATAACGGCAAAATATTGCCTAATTCGATGATATTTTGTTTAAATCACATGAAGGAAAAGAAGATGATAAACGTTAAAATATTGCTAAATTCGATGATTTTTCGTACGAAGCAAAATGCAAGAAAACTTGATTAAAATGCAATATTATGCGAAATTCTGAGATTTGAAGGCCAAATCACATATCGTGATACTACATGAAATAGTATCGAAATATTGGTAAAAATGAATATATTTACGTAATATGAAAAAACGTGAAAAAAGTCTCTATATAACCATATTTGAGGATTTTAACTTCAAATCATAGAGCGAGGTTTCGTATTATTTAGATCCAAGAAAAGACATATGACAATGTTGTTTCCAATACAAATGATAAAAAAAAAATGTTTTTTCATTAGAATTAACTATAATGTTCTTGATTTTCCGTTTATATTAACGATGGAAGATGTACACGTAAAACCGTTCTAATCCGGCTGAAACGTCGATATATGCAATAAAAACCGAACATCTCCCCTTTTCAATATCTTACTCAGTATTTTAACGAGAAACAAATAGATGATTGAAAATGAAGTATTTAAGGTTATTATCTAATCAATTATGTGTTTGCATCATTTTTATCGTATATATATGAATTAAAACCCATGGACTGAAAATTCACAAAAACGTGGAAAACGGCAAAATATTGCCTAATTCGATGATATTTTGTTTAAATCACATGAAGGAAAAGGGGATGATAAACGTCAAAATATTGCTAAATTCGATGATTTTTCGTACGAAACAAAATGCAAGAAAACTTGCTTAAAATGCAATATTATTCGAAATTCTGAGATTTGAAGGCCAAATCACATATCGTAATACAACATGAAATAGTATCGAAATATTGGTAAAAATGAATATATTTACGTAATATCAAACTACATGAAAATCGTGAAAAAAGTCGCTATTTAACCATATTTGAGGATTATAACTTAGAATCATAGAGCGAGGTTTCGTATTATTTAGATCCAAGAAAAGACATATGACAAGGTTGTTTCCAATACAAATGATAAAAATCAATGTGTTTTCATTAGAATTAACTAAAATGTTCCTGATTTTCCGTTTATATTACTGATGGAAGATGTACACGTAAATCGCTCTATTCCGGCTGAAACGTCGATATATGCAATAAAAACAGAACTTCTCCCCTTTTCAATATCTTACTCAGTATTTTAACGAGAAACAAATAGTTGATTGAAAATGAAGTATTTAAGGTTATTATCTAATCAATTATGTGTTTGCATCATTTTTATTGTATATATAATGAATTAAAACCCATAGACTGAAAATTCACAAAAACGTGGAAAAACGGCAAAATATTGCCTAATTCAATGATATTTTGTTTAAATCAAATAAAGGAAAAGGGGATGATAAACGTCAAAATATTGCTAAATTCGATGATTTTTCGTACGAAACAAAATGCAATGAAACTTGCTTAAAATGCAATATTATGCGAAATTCTGAGATTTGAAGGCCAAATCACATATCGTCATACTACATGAAATAGTATCGAAATATTGGTAAAAATGAATTTATTTGCGTAATATCAAACTACATGATTAACGTGAAAAAGTCACTATTTTACCATATTTGAGTATTTTACCTTCAAATCATAGAGCCAGGTTTCGTATTATTTAGTTCCAAGAAAAGACATATGACAATGTTGTTTCCAATACAAATGATAAAAAACAATGTTTTCATTAGAATTAACTATAATGTTCTTGATTTTCCGTTTATATTAACGAATGAAGATGTACACGTAAAACCGCTCTAATCCGGCTGAAACGTCGATATATGGAATAAAAACCGAACTTCTCCCCTTTTCAACATATTACTCAGTATTTTAACGAGAAACAAATAGATGATTGAAAATGAAGTATTTGTTATTATCTAATCAATTATGTGTTTGCATCATTTTTATCGTATATATATATGAATTAATACCCATGGACTGAAAATTCACAAAAACGTGGAAAACGGCAAAATATTGCCTAATTCGATGATATTTTGTTTAAATCACATGAAGGAAAAGGGGATGATAAACGTCAAAATATTGCTAAATTCGATGATTTTTCGAACGAAACAAAATGCAAGAAAACTTGCTTAAAATGCAATATTATGAAATTCTGAGATTTCAAGGCCAAATCACATATCGTGATACTACATGAAATAGTATCGAAATATTGGTAAAAATGAATATATTTACGTAATATCAAACTACTTTACAAACGTGAAAAAAGTCAATATTTAACCATATTTGAGTATTTTAACTTCAAATCATAGAGCGAGGTTTCGTATTATTTGGATCTAAGAAAAGACATATGACAATGTTGTTTCCAATACAAATGATAAAACACAATGTGTTTTCATTAAAAATAACTAAAATGTTCTTGATTTTCCGTTTATATTACCGAGGGAAGATGTACACGTAAACCTGCTCTAATCCGGCTGAAACGTCGATAAATGCAATAAAAACCGAACTTCTCCCCTTTTCAATATTCAGTATTCAATACGTGGATAAACGGCAAAATATTGCCTAATTCGATGATATTTTGTTTAAATCAAATAATGGAAAAGGGGATGATAAACGTCAAAATATTGCTAAATTCGATGATTTTTCGAACGAAACAAAATGCAAGAAAACTTGCTTAAAATGCAATATTATGAAATTCTGAGATTTCAAGGCCAAATCACATATCGTGATACTACATGAAATAGTATCGAAATATTGGTAAAAATGAATATATTTACGTAATATCAAACTACATGACAAACGTGAAAAAAGTCACTATTTAACCATATTTGAGTATTTTAACTTGAAATCATAGAGCGAGGTTTCGTATTATTTGGATCCAAGAAAAGACATATGACAATGTTGTTTCCAATACAAATGATAAAAAACAATGTGTTTTCATAAGAAATAACTAAAATGTTCTTGATTTTCCGTTTATATTACCGAGGGAAGATGTACACGTAAAAACCGCTCTAATCCGGCTGAAACGTCGATAAATGCAATAAAAACCGAACTTCTCCCCTTTTCAATATTCAGTATTCAATACTCAGTATTTTACCAAGAAACAAATAGATGATTGAAAATGAAGTATTTAAGGTTATTATCTAATCAATTATGTGTTTGCATCATTTTTATCGTATATATATGAATTAAAACCCATGGACTGAAAATTCACAAAAACGTAGATAACGGCAAAATATTGCCTAATTCGATGATATTTTGTTTAAATCACATGAAGGAAAAGAAGATGATAAACGTTAAAATATTGCTAAATTCGATGATTTTTCGTACGAAGCAAAATGCAAGAAAACTTGCTTAAAATGCAATATTATGCGAAATTCTGAGATTTGAAGGCCAAATCACATATCGTGATACTACATGAAATAGTATCGAAATATTGGTAAAAATGAATATATTTACGTAATATGAAAAAACGTGAAAAAAGTCTCTATATAACCATATTTGAGGATTTTAACTTCAAATCATAGAGCGAGGTTTCGTATTATTTAGATCCAAGAAAAGACATATGACAATGTTGTTTCCAATACAAATGATAAAAAAAAATGATTTTTCATTAGAATTAACTATAATGTTCTTGATTTTCCGTTTATATTAACGATGGAAGATGTACACGTAAAACCGTTCTAATCCGGCTGAAACGTCGATATATGCAATAAAAACCGAACATCTCCCCTTTTCAATATCTTACTCAGTATTTTAACGAGAAACAAATAGATGATTGAAAATGAAGTATTTAAGGTTATTATCTAATCAATTATGTGTTTGCATCATATTTATCGTATATATATGAATTAAAACCCATGGACTGAAAATTCACAAAAACGTGGAAAACGGCAAAATATTGCCTAATTCGATGATATTTTGTTTAAATCACATGAAGGAAAAGGGGATGATAAACGTAAAAATATTGCTAAATTCGATGATTTTTCGAACGAAACAAAATGCAAGAAAACTTGCTTAAAATGCAATGTTATGAAATTCTGAGATTTCAAGGCCAAATCACATATCGTGATACTACATGAAATAGTATCGAAATATTGGTAAAAATGAATATATTTACGTAATATCAAACTACATGACAAACGTGAAAAAAGTCACCATTTAACCATATTTGAGTATTTTAACTTCAAATCATAGAGCGAGGTTTCGTATTATATGGATCTAAGAAAAGACATATGACAATGTTGTTTCCAATACAAATGATAAAAAACAATGTGTTTTCATTAGAAATCGCTAAAATGTTCTTGATTTTCCGTTTATATTACCGAGGGAAGATGTACACGTAAACCTGCTCTAATCCGGCTGAAACGTCGATAAATGCAATAAAAACCGAACTTCTCCCCTTTTCAATATTCAGTATTCAATACTCAGTATTTTACCAAGAAACAAATAGATGATTGAAAATGAAGTATTTAAGGTTATTATCTAATCAATTATGTGTTTGCATCATTTTTATCGTATATATATGAATTAAAACCCATGGACTGAAAATTCACAAAAAAGTGGAAAACGGCAAAATATTGCCTAATTCGATGATATTTTGTTTAAATCACATGAAGGAAAAGGAGATGATAAACGTCAAAATATTGCTATATGCGAAGATTTCTCGTACGAAACAAAATGCAGAAAAACTTGCTTAAAATGCAATATTATGCGAAATTCTGAGATTTGAAGGCCAAATCACATATCGTGATACTACATGAAATAGTATCGAAATATTGGTAAAAATGAATATATTTACGTAATATCAAACTACATGAAAAACGTGAAAAAAGTCACTATATAACCATATTTGAGGATTTTAACTTCAAATCATAGAGCGAGGTTTCGTATTATTTAGTTCCAAGAAAAGACATATGTCAATGTTGTTTCCAATATAAATGATAAAAAACAATGTGTTTTCATTAGAATTAACTATAATGTTCTTGATTTTCCGTTTATATTACCGAGGGAAGATGTACACGTAAAACCGCTCTATTCCGGCTGAAACGTCGATATATGCAATAAAAACAGAACTTCTCCCCTTTTCAATATCTTACTCAGTATTTTAACGAGAAACAAATTGTTGATTGAAAATGAAGTATTTAAGGTTATTATCTAATCAGTTATGTGTTTGCATAATTTTTATCGTATATATAATGAATTAATACCCATAGACTGAAAATTCACAAAAACGTGGAAAAACGGCAAAATATTGCCTAATTCGATGATATTTTGTTTAAATCAAATAAAGGAAAAGGGGATGATAAACGTCAAAATATTGCTAAATTCGATGATTTTTCGTACGAAACAAAATGCAAGGAAACTTGCTTAAAAAGCAATATTATGCGAAATTCTGAGATTTGAAGGCCAAATCACATATCGTGATACTACATGAAATAGTATCGAAATATTGGTAAAAATGAATATATTTGCGTAATATCAAACTACATGATTAACGTGAAAAAGTCACTATTTTACCATATTTGAGGATTTTACCTTCAAATCATAGAGCGAGGTTTCGTATTATTTAGTTCCAAGAAAAGATATATGACAATGTTGTTTCCAATACAAATGATAAAAAACAATGTTTTCATTAGAAATAACTATAATGTTCTTGATTTTCCGTTAATATTAACGAATGAAGATGTACACGTAAAACCGCTCTAATCCGGCTGAAACGTCGATATATGCAATAAAAACCGTACTTCTCCCCTTTTCAATATCTTACTCAGTATTTTAACGAGAAACAAATAGATGATTGAAAATGAAGTATTTAAGGTTATTATCTAATCAATTATGTGTTTGCATCATTTTTATCGTATATATATATGAATTAATACCCATGGACGGAAAATTCACAAAAACGTGGAAAACGGCAAAATATTGCCTAATTTGATGATATTTTGTTTAAATCACATGAAGGAAAAGAAGATGATAAACGTTAAAATATTGCTAAATTCGATGATTTTTCGTACGAAGCAAAATGCAAGAAAACTTGATTAAAATGCAATATTATGCGAAATTCTGAGATTTGAAGGCCAAATCACATATCGTGATACTACATGAAATAGTATCGAAATATTGGTAAAAATGAATATATTTACTTAATATCAAACTACATGAAAAACGTGAAAAAAGTCACTATATAACCATATTTGAGGATTTTAACTTCAAATCATAGAGCGAGGTTTCGTATTATTTAGATCCAAGAAAAGACATATGACAATGTTGTTTCCAATACAAATGATAAAAAACAATGTTTTTTCATTAGAATTAACTATAATGTTCTTGATTTTCCGTTTATATTAACGATGGAAGATGTACACGTAAAACCGCTCTAATCCGGCTGAAACGTCGATATATGCAATAAAAACCGAACATCTCCCCTTTTCAATATCTTACTCAGTATTTTAACGAGAAACAAATAGATGATTGAAAATGAAGTATTTAAGGTTATTATCTAATTAATTATGTGTTTGCATCATTTCTATCGTATATATATGAATTAATACCCATGGACTGAAAATTCACAAAAACGTGGAAAACGCCAAAATATTGCCTAATTCAATGATATTTTGTTTAAATCAAATAAAGGAAAAGGGGATGATAAACGTCAAAATATTGCTAAATTCGATGATTTTTCGTACGAAACAAAATGCAATGAAACTTGCTTAAAATGCAATATTATGCGAAATTCTGAGATTTGAAGGCCAAATCACATATCGTCATACTACATGAAATAGTATCGAAATATTGGTAAAAATGAATTTATTTGCGTAATATCAAACTACATGATTAACGTGAAAAAGTCACTATTTTACCATATATGAGTATTTTACCTTCAAATCATAGAGCCAGGTTTCGTATTATTTAGTTCCAAGAAAAGACATATGACAATGTTGTTTCCAATACAAATGATAAAAAACAATGTTTTCATTAGAATTAACTATAATATTCTTGATTTTCCGTTTATATTAACGAATGAAGATGTACACGTAAAACCGCTCTAATCCGGCTGAAACGTCGATATATGGAATAAAAACCGAACTTCTCCCCTTTTCAACATATTACTCAGTATTTTAACGAGAAACAAATAGATGATTGAAAATGAAGTATTTAAGGTTATTATCTAATCAATTATGTGTTTGCATCATTTTTATCGTATATATATATGAATTAATACCCATGGACTGAAAATTCACAAAAACGTGGAAAACGGCAAAATATTGCCTAATTCGATGATATTTTGTTTAAATCACATGAAGGAAAAGGGGATGATAAACGTCAAAATATTGCTAAATTCGATGATTTTTCGAACGAAACAAAATGCAAGAAAACTTGCTTAAAATGCAATATTATGAAATTCTGAGATTTCAAGGCCAAATCACATATCGTGATACTACATGAAATAGTATCGAAATATTGGTAAAAATGAATATATTTACGTAATATCAAACTACTTTACAAACGTGAAAAAAGTCACTATTTAACCATATTTGAGTATTTTAACTTCAAATCATAGAGCGAGGTTTCGTTTTATTTGGATCTAAGAAAAGACATATGACAATGTTGTTTCCAATACAAATGATAAAAAACAATGTGTTTTCATTAAAAATAACTATAATGTTCTTGATTTTCCGTTTATATTACCGAGGGAAGATGTACACGTAAACCTGCTCTAATCCGGCTGAAACGTCGATAAATGCAATAAAAACCGAACTTCTCCCCTTTTCAATATTCAGTATTCAATACTCAGTATTTTACCAAGAAACAAATAGATGATTGAAAATGAAGTATTTAAGGTTATTATCTAATCAATTATGTGTTTGCATCATTTTTATCGTATATATATGAATTAAAACCCATGGACTGAAAATTCACAAAAACGTGGAAAACGGCAAAATATTGCCTAATTCGATGATATTTTGTTTAAATCACATGAAGGAAAAGGAGAAAATAAACGTCAAAATATTGCTATATTCGAAGATTTCTCGTACGAAACAAAATGCAGGAAAACTTGCTTAAAATGCAATATTATGCGAAATTCTGAGATTTGAAGGCCAAATCACATATCGTGATACTACATGAAATAGTATCGAAATATTGGTAAAAATGAATATATTTACGTAATATCAAACTACATCAAAAACGTGAAAAAAGTCACTATATAACCATATTTGAGGATTTTAACTTCAAATCATAGAGCGAGGTTTCGTATTATTTAGATCCAAGAAAAGACATATGACAATGTTGTTTCCAATACAAATGATAAAAAACAATGTTTTTTCATTAGAATTAACTATAATGTTCTTGATTTTCCGTTTATATTAACGATGGAAGATGTACACGTAAAACCGCTCTAATCCGGCTGAAACGTCGATATATGCAATAAAAACCGAACATCTCCCCTTTTCAATATCTTACTCAGTATTTTAACGAGAAACAAATAGATGATTGAAAATGAAGTATTTAAGGTTATTATCTAATTAATTATGTGTTTGCATCATTTTTATCGTATATATATGAATTAATACCCATGGACTAAAAATTCACAAAAACGTGGAAAACGGCAAAATATTGCCTAATTCGATGATATTTTGTTTAAATCACATGAAGAAAAGGGGATGATAAACGTCAAAATATTGCTAAATTCGATGATTTTTCGAACGAAACAAAATGCAAGAAAACTTGATTAAAATGCAATATTATGCGAATTTCTGAGATTTGAAGGCCAAATCACATATCGTGATACTACCTGAAATAGTATCGAAATATTGGTAAAAATGAATATATTTACGTAATATCAAACTACATGACAAACGTGAAAAAAGTCACTATTTAACCATATTTGAGTATTTTAACTTCAAATCATAGAGCGAGGTTTCGTATTATTTGGATCCAAGAAAAGACATATGACAATGTTGTTTCCAATACAAATGATAAAAAACAATGTGTTTTCATTAGAAATAACTAAAATGTTCTTGATTTTCCGTTTATATTACCGAGGGAAGATGTACACGTAAAACCGCTCTAATCCGGCTGAAACGTCGATAAATGCAATAAAAACCGAACTTCTCCCCTTTTCAATATTCAGTATTCAATACTCAGTATTTTACCAAGAAACAAATAGATGATTGAAAATGAAGTATTTAAGGTTATTATCTAATCAATTATGTGTTTGCATCATTTTTATCGTATATATATGAATTAAAACCCATGGACTGAAAATTCACAAAAACGTGGAAAACGGCAAAATATTGCCTAATTCGATGATATTTTGTTTAAATTACATGAAGGAAAAGGAGATAATAAACGTCAAAATATTGCTATATTCGAAGATTTCTCGTACGAAACAAAATGCAGGAAAACTTGCTTAAAATGCAATATTATGCGAAATTCAGAGATTTGAAGGCCAAATCACATATCGTGATACTACATGAAATAGTATCGAAATATTGGTAAAAATGAATATATTTACGTAATATCAAACTACATGAAAACGTGAAAAAAGTCACTATATAACCATATTTGAAGATTTTAACTTCAAATCATAGAGCGAGGTTTCGTATTATTTAGTTCCAAGAAAAGACATATGTCAATGTTGTTTCCAATATAAATGATAAAAAACAATGTGCTTTCATTAGAATTAACTATAATGTTCTTGATTTTCCGTTTATATTAACGAGGGAAGATGTACACGTAAAACCGCTCTAATCCGGCTGAAACGTCGATATATGCAATTAAAACCGAACATCTCCCCTTTTCAATATCTTACTCAGTATTTTAACGAGAAACAAATAGATGATTGAAAATGAAGTATTTAAGGTTATTATCTAATCAATTATGTGTTTGCATCATATTTATCGTATATATATATGAATTAAAACCCATGGACTGAAAATTCACAAAAACGTGGAAAACGGCAAAATATTGCCTAATTCGATGATATTTTGTTTAAATTACATGAAGGAAAAGGAGATAATAAACGTCAAAATATTGCTATATTCGAAGATTTCTCGTACGAAACAAAATGCAGGAAAACTTGCTTAAAATGCAATATTATGCGAAATTCAGCGACTTCAAATCATAGAGCGAGGTTTCGTATTATTTAGATCCAAGAAAAGACATATGACAATGTTGTTTCCAATACAAATGATAAAAAACAATGTTTTTTCATTAGAATTAACTATAATGTTCTTGATTTTCCGTTTATATTAACGATGGAAGATGTACACGTAAAACCGCTCTATTCCGGCTGAAACGTCGATATATGCAATAAAAACAAAACTTCTCCCCTTTTCAATATCTTACTCAGTATTTTAACGAGAAACAAATTGTTGATTGAAAATGAAGTATTTAAGGTTATTATCTAATCAATTATGTGTTTGCATCATTTTTATCGTATATATAATGAATTAATACCCATAGACTGAAAATTCACAAAAACGTGGAAAAACGGCAAAATATTGCCTAATTCGATGATATTTTGTTTAAATCAAATAAAGGAAAAGGGGATGATAAACGTCAAAATATTGCTAAATTCGATGATTTTTCGTACGAAACAAAATGCAAGGAAACTTGCTTAAAATGCAATATTATGCGAAATTCTGAGATTTGAAGGCCAAATCACATATCGTGATACTACATGAAATAGTATCGAAATATAGGTAAAAATGAATATATTTGCGTAATATCAAACTACATGATTAACGTGAAAAAGTCACTATTTTACCATATTTGAGGATTTTACCTTCAAATCATAGAGCGAGGTTTCGTATTATTTAGTTCCAAGAAAAGACATATGACAATGTTGTTTCCAATACAAATGATAAAAAAACAATGTTTTCATTAGAATTAACTATAATATTTTTGATTTTCCGTTTATATTAACGAATGAATATATACACGTAAAACCGCTCTAATCCGGCTGAAACGTCGATATATGCAATAAAAACCGAACTTCTCCCCTTTTCAACATTTTACTCAGTATTTTAACGAGAAACAAATAGATGATTGAAAATGAAGTATTTAAGGTTATTATCTAATCAATTATGTGTTTGCATCATTTTTATCGTATATATATGAATTAATACCCATGGACTGAAAATTCACAAAAACGTGGAAAACGGCAAAATATTGCCTAATTCGATGATATTTTGTTTAAATCACATGAAGGAAAAGATGATGATAAACGTCAAAATATTGCTAAATTCGATGATTTTTCGAACGAAACAAAATGCAAGAAAACTTGCTTAAAATGCAATATTATGAAATTCTGAGATTTCAAGGCCAAATCACATATCGTGATACTACTTGAAATAGTATCGAAATATTGGTAAAAATGAATATATTTACGTAATATCAAACTACATGACAAACGTGAAAAAAGTCACTATTTAACCATATTTGAGGATTTTAACTTCAAATCATTGAGCGAGGTTTCGTATTATTTGGATCCAAGAAAAGACATATGACAATGTTGTTTCCAATACAAATGATAAAAAACAATGTGTTTCCAATACAAATGATAAAAAACAATGTGTTTTCATTAGAAATAACTAAAATGTTCTTGATTTTCAGTTTATATTACCGACGTTAGATGTACACGTAAAACCGCTCTAATCCGGCTGAAACGTCGATAAACGCAATAAAACTCGAACTTCTCCCCTTTTCAATATTCAGTATTCAATACTCACTATTTTACCAAGAAACAAATAGATGATTGAAAATGAAGTATTTAAGGTTATTATCTAATCAATTATGTGTTTGCATCATTTTTATCGTATATATATGAATTAAAACCCATGGACTGAAAATTCACAAAAACGTGGAAAACGGCAAAATATTGCCTAATTCGATGATATTTTGTTTAAATCACATGAAGGAAAAGGAGATAATAAACGTCAAAATATTGCTATATTCGAAGATTTTTCGTACGAAACAAAATGCAGGAAAACTTGCTTAAAATGCAATATTATGCGAAATTCTGAGATTTGAAGGCCAAATCACATATCGTGATACTACATGAAATAGTATCGAAATATTGGTAAAAATGAATATATTTACGTAATATCAAACTACATGAAAAACGTGAAAAAGTCACTATATAACCATATTTGAGGATTTTAACTTCAAATCATAGAGCGAGGTTTCGTATTATTTGGATCCAAGAAAAGACATATGACAATGTTGTTTCCAATACAAATGATAAAAAACAATGTGTTTTCATTAGAAATAACTAAAATGTTCTTGATTTTCCGTTTATATTACCGAGGGAAGATGTACACGTAAAACCGCTTTAATCCGGCTGAAACGTCGATAAATGCAATAAAAACCGAACTTCTCCCCTTTTCAATATTCAGTATTCAATACTCAGTATTTTACCAAGAAACAAATAGATGATTGAAAATGAAGTATTTAAGGTTATTATCTAATCAATTATGTGTTTGCATCATTTTTATCGTATATATATGAATTAAAACCCATGGACTGAAAATTCACAAAAACGTGGAAAACGGCAAAATATTGCCTAATTCGATGATATTTTGTTTAAATCACAAGAAGGAAAAGGAGATAATAAACGTCAAAATATTGCTATATTCGAAGATTTCTCGTACGAAACAAAATGCAGGAAAACTTGCTTAAAATGCAATATTATGCGAAATTCAGAGATTTGAAGGCCAAATCACATATCGTGATACTACATGAAATAGTATCGGAATATTGGTAACAATGAATATATTTGCGTAATATCAAACTACATGATTAACGTGAAAAAGTTACTATTTTACCATATTTGAGGATTTTATCTTCAAATCATGGAGCGAGGTTTCGTATTATTTAGATCGAAGAAAAGACATATGACAATGTTGTTTCCAATACAAATGATAAAAATCAATGTGTTTTCATTAGAATTAACTAAAATGTTCCTGATTTTCCGTTTATATTACCGATGGAAGATGTACACGAAAAACCGCTCTAATCCGGCTGAAACGTCGATATATGCAATAAAAACCGAACTTCTCCCCTTTTCAACATCTTACTCAGTATTTTAACGAGAAACAAATAGATGATTGAAAATGAAGTATTTAAGGTTATTATCTAATCAATTATGTGTTTGCATCATTTTTATCGTATATATATGAATTAAAACCCATGGACTGAAAATTCACAAAAACGTGGAAAACGGCAAAATATTGCCTAATTCGATGATATTTTGTTTAAATCACATGAAGGAAAAGGAGATAATAAACGTCAAAATATTGCTATATTCGAAGATTTCTCGTACGAAACAAAATGCAGGAAAACTTGCTTAAAATGCAATATTATGCGAAATTCAGAGATTTGAAGGCCAAATCACATATCGTGATACTACATGAAATAGTATCGAAATATTGGTAAAAATGAATATATTTACGTAATATCAAACTACATGAAAAACGTGAAAAAAGTCACTATATAACCATATTTGAAGATTTTAACTTCAAATCATAGAGCGAGGTTTCGTATTATTTAGTTCCAAGAAAAGACATATGTCAATGTTGTTTCCAATATAAATGATAAAAAACAATGTGCTTTCATTAGAATTAACTATAATGTTCTTGATTTTCCGTTTATATTAACGAGGGAAGATGTACACGTAAAACCGCTCTAATCCTTCTGAAACGTCGATATATGCAATAAAAACCGAACATCTCCTCTTTTCAATATCTTACTCAGTATTTTAACGAGAAACAAATAGATGATTGAAAATGAAGTATTTAAGGTTATTATCTAATCAATTATGTGTTTGCATCATATTTATCGTATATTTATGAATTAAAACCCATGGACTGAAAATTCACAAAAACGTGGAAAACGGCAAAATATTGCCTAATTCGATGATATTTTGTTTAAATCACATGGAGGAAAAGGAGATGATAAGCGTTAAAATATTGCTAAATTCGATGATTTTTCGTACGAAGCAAAATGCAAGAAAACTTGATTAAATGCAATATTATGCGAAATTCTGAGATTTGAAGGCCAAATCACATATCGTGATACTACATGAAATAGTATCGAAATATTGGTAAAAATGAATATATTTACGTAATATCAATCTACATGAAAAACGTGAAAAAAGTCACTATATAACCATATTTGAGGATTTTAACTTCAAATCATAGAGCGAGGTTTCGTATTATTTAGATCCAAGAAAAGACATATGACAATGTTGTTTCCAATACAAATGATAAAAAACAATGTGTTTTCATTAGAAATAACTAAAATGTTCTTGATTTTCCGTTTATATTACCGAGGGAAGATGTACACGTAAAACCGCTCTAATCCGGCTGAAACGTCGATAAATGCAATAAAAACCGAACTTCTCCCCTTTTCAATATTCAGTATTCAATACTCAGTATTTTACCAAGAAACAAATAGATGATTGAAAATGAAGTATTTAAGGTTATTATCTAATCAATTATGTGTTTGCATCATTTTTATCGTATATATATGAATTAAAACCCATGGACTGAAAATTCACAAAAACGTGGAAAACGGCAAAATATTGCCTAATTCGATGATATTTTGTTTAAATTACATGAAGGAAAAGGAGATAATAAACGTCAAAATATTGCTATATTCGAAGATTTCTCGCACGAAACAAAATGCAGGAAAACTTGCTTAAAATGCAATATTATGCGAAATTCAGAGATTTGAAGGCCAAATCACATATCGTGATACTACATGAAATAGTATCGAAATATTGGTAAAAATGAATATATTTACGTAATATCAAACTACATGAAAAACGTGAAAAAAGTCACTATATAACCATATTTGAAGATTTTAACTTCAAATCATAGAGCGAGGTTTCGTATTATTTAGTTCCAAGAAAAGACATATGTCAATGTTGTTTCCAATATAAATGATAAAAAACAATGTGCTTTCATTAGAATTAACTATAATGTTCTTGATTTTCCGTTTATATTAACGAGGGAAGATGTACACGTAAAACCGCTCTAATCCGGCTGAAACGTCGATATATGCAATAAAAACCGAACATCTCCCCTTTTCAATATCTTACTCAGTATTTTAACGAGAAACAAATAGATGATTGAAAATGAAGTATTTAAGGTTATTATCTAATCAATTATGTGTTTGCATCATATTTATCGTATATATATGAATTAAAACCCATGGACTGAAAATTCACAAAAACGTGGAAAACGGCAAAATATTGCCTAATTCGATGATATTTTGTTTAAATTACATGAAGGAAAAGGAGATATTAAACGTCAAAATATTGCTATATTCGAAGATTTCTCGTACGAAACAAAATGCAGGAAAACTTGCTTAAAATGCAATATTATGCGAAATTCAGAGACTTCAAATCATAGAGCGAGGTTTCGTATTATTTAGATCCAAGAAAAGACATATGACAATGTTGTTTCCAATACAAATGATAAAAAACAATGTTTTTTCATTAGAATTAACTATAATGTTCTTGATTTTCCGTTTATATTAACGATGGAAGATGTACACGTAAAACCGCTCTATTCCGGCTGAAACGTCGATATATGCAATAAAAACAAAACTTCTCCCCTTTTCAATATCTTACTCAGTATTTTAACGAGAAACAAATTGTTGATTGAAAATGAAGTATTTAAGGTTATTATCTAATCAATTATGTGTTTGCATCATTTTTATCGTATATATAATGAATTAATACCCATAGACTGAAAATTCACAAAAACGTGGAAAAACGGCAAAATATTGCCTAATTCGATGATATTTTGTTTAAATCAAATAAAGGAAAAGGGGATGATAAACGTCAAAATATTGCTAAATTCGATGATTTTTCGTACGAAACAAAATGCAAGGAAACTTGCTTAAAATGCAATATTATGCGAAATTCTGAGATTTGAAGGCCAAATCACATATCGTGATACTACATGAAATAGTATCGAAATATTGGTAAAAATGAATATATTTGCGTAATATCAAACTACATGATTAACGTGAAAAAGTCACTATTTTACCATATTTGAGGATTTTACCTTCAAATCATAGAGCGAGGTTTCGTATTATTTAGTTCCAAGAAAAGACATATGACAATGTTGTTTCCAATACAAATGATAAAAAACAATGTTTTCATTAGAATTAACTATAATATTTTTGATTTTCCGTTTATATTAACGAATGAATATATACACGTAAAACCGCACTAATCCGGCTGAAACGTAATATGCAATAAAAACCGAACTTCTCCCCTTTTCAACATTTTACTCAGTATTTTAACGAGAAACAAATAGATGATTGAAAATGAAGTATTTAAGGTTATTATCTAATCAATTATGTGTTTGCATCATTTTTATCGTATATATATGAATTAAAACCCATGGACTGAAAATTCACAAAAACGTGGAAAACGGCAAAATATTGCCTAATTCGATGATATTTTGTTTAAATCACATGAAGGAAAAGGAGATAATAAACGTCAAAATATTGCTATATTTGAAGATTTTTCGTACGAAACAAAATGCAGGAAAACTTGCTTAAAATGCAATATTATGCGAAATTCTGAGATTTGAAGGCCAAATCACATATCGTGATACTACATGAAATAGTATCGAAATATTGGTAAAAATAAATATATTTACGTAATATCAAACTACATGAAAAACGTGAAAAAGTCACTATATAACCATATTTGAGGATTTTAACTTCAAATCATAGAGCGAGGTTTCGTATTATTTGGATCCAAGAAAAGACATATGACAATGTTGTTTCCAATACAAATGATAAAAAACAATGTGTTTTCATTAGAAATAACTAAAATGTTCTTGATTTTCCGTTTATATTACCGAGGGAAGATGTACACGTAAAACCGCTCTAATCCGGCTGAAACGTCGATAAATGCAATAAAAACCGAACTTCTCCCCTTTTCAATATTCAGTATTCAATACTCAGTATTTTACCAAGAAACAAATAGATGATTGAAAATGAAGTATTTAAGGTTATTATCTAATCAATTATGTGTTTGCATCATTTTTATCGTATATATATGAATTAAAACCCATGGACTGAAAATTCACAAAAACGTGGAAAACGGCAAAATATTGCCTAATTCGATGATATTTTGTTTAAATCACATGGAGGAAAAGGAGATGATAAGCGTTAAAATATTGCTAAATTCGATGATTTTTCGTACGAAGCAAAATGCAAGAAAACTTGATTAAATGCAATATTATGCGAAATTCTGAGATTTGAAGGCCAAATCACATATCGTGATACTACATGAAATAGTATCGAAATATTGGTAAAAATGAATATATTTACGTAATATCAATCTACATGAAAAACGTGAAAAAAGTCACTATATAACCATATTTGAGGATTTTAACTTCAAATCATAGAGCGAGGTTTCGTATTATTTAGATCCAAGAAAAGACATATGACAATGTTGTTTCCAATACAAATGATAAAAAACAATGTTTTTTCATTAGAATTAACTATAATGTTCTTGATTTTCCGTTTATATTAACGATGGAAGATGTACACGTAAAACCGCTCTATTCCGGCTGAAACGTCGATATATGCAATAAAAACAAAACTTCTCCCCTTTTCAATATCTTACTCAGTATTTTAACGAGAAACAAATTGTTGATTGAAAATGAAGTATTTAAGGTTATTATCTAATCAATTATGTGTTTGCATCATTTTTATCGTATATATAATGAATTAATACCCATAGACTGAAAATTCACAAAAACGTGGAAAACGGCAAAATATTGCCTAATTCGATGATATTTTGTTTAAATCAAATAAAGGAAAAGGGGATGATAAACGTCAAAATATTGCTAAATTCGATGATTTTTCGTACGAAACAAAATGCAAGAAAACTTGCTTAAAATGCAATATTATGAAATTCTGAGATTTCAAGGCCAAATCACATATCGTGATACTACATGAAATAGTATCGAAATATTGGTAAAAATGAATATATTTACGTAATATCAAACTACATGAAAAACGTGAAAAAAGTCACTATATAACCATATTTAAAGATTTTAACTTCAAATCATAGAGCGAGGTTTCGTATTATTTAGTTCCAAGAAAAGACATATGTCAATGTTGTTTCCAATATAAATGATAAAAAACAATGTGCTTTCATTAGAATTAACTATAATGTTCTTGATTTTCCGTTTATATTAACGAGGGAAGATGTACACGTAAAACCGCTCTAATCCGGCTGAAACGTCGATATATGCAATAAAAACCGAACATCTCCCCTTTTCAATATCTTACTCAGTATTTTAACGAGAAACAAATACATGATTGAAAATGAAGTATTTAAGGTTATTATCTAATCAATTATGTGTTTGCATCATATTTATCGTATATATATGAATTAAAACCCATGGACTGAAAATTCACAAAAACGTGGAAAACGGCAAAATATTTCCTAATTCGATGATATTTTGTTTAAATTACATGAAGGAAAAGGAGATAAGAAACGTCAAAATATTGCTATATTCGAAGATTTCTCGTACGAAACAAAATGCAGGAAAACTTGCTTAAAAATGCAATATTATGCGAAATTCAGAGATTTGAAGGCCAAATCACATATCGTGATACTACATGAAATAGTATCGAAATATTGGTAAAAATGAATATATTTACGTAATATCAAACTACATGACAAACGTGAAAAAAGTCACTATTTAACCATATTTGAGGATTTTAACTTCAAATCATTGAGCGAGGTTTCGTATTATTTGGATCCAAGAAAAGACATATGACAATGTTGTTTCCAATACAAATGATAAAAAACAATGTGTTTCCAATACAAATGATAAAAAACAATGTGTTTTCATTAGAAATAGCTAAAATGTTCTTGATTTTCCGTTTATATTACCGACGTTAGATGTACACGTAAAACCGCTCTAATCCGGCTGAAGCGTCGATAAACGCAATAAAAACCGAACTTCTCCCCTTTTCAATATTCAGTATTCAATACTCAGTATTTTACCAAGAAACAAATAGATGATTGAAAATGAAGTATTTAAGGTTATTATCTAATCAATTATGTGTTTGCATCATTTTTATCGTATATATATGAATTAAAACCCATGGACTGAAAATTCACAAAAAAGTGGAAAACGGCAAAATATTGCCTAATTCGATGATATTTTGTTTAAATCACATGAAGGAAAAGGAGATGATAAACGTCAAAATATTGCTATATGCGAAGATTTCTCGTACGAAACAAAATGCAGAAAAACTTGCTTAAAATGCAATATTATGCGAAATTCTGAGATTTGAAGGCCAAATCACATATCGTGATACTACATGAAATAGTATCGAAATATTGGTAGAAATGAATATATTTACGTAATATCAAACTACATGAAAAACGTGAAAAAAGTCACTATATAACCATATTTGAGGATTTTAACTTCAAATCATAGAGCGAGGTTTCGTATTATTTAGTTCCAAGAAAAGACATATGTCAATGTTGTTTCCAATATAAATGATAAAAAACAATGTGTTTTCATTAGAATTAACTATAATGTTCTTGATTTTCCGTTTATATTACCGAGGGAAGATGTACACGTAAAACCGCTCTATTCCGGCTGAAACGTCGATATATGCAATAAAAACAGAACTTCTCCCCTTTTCAATATCTTACTCAGTATTTTAACGAGAAACAAATTGTTGATTGAAAATGAAGTATTTAAGGTTATTATCTAATCAGTTATGTGTTTGCATAATTTTTATCGTATATATAATGAATTAATACCCATGGACTGAAAATTCACAAAAACGTGGAAAAACGGCAAAATATTGCCTAATTCGATGATATTTTGTTTAAATCAAATAAAGGAAAAGGGGATGATAAACGTCAAAATATTGCTAAATTCGATGATTTTTCGTACGAAACAAAATGCAAGGAAACTTGCTAAAAAAGCAATATTATGCGAAATTCTGAGATTTGAAGGCCAAATCACATATCGTGATACTACATGAAATAGTATCGAAATATTGGTAAAAATGAATATATTTGCGTAATATCAAACTACATGATTAACGTGAAAAAGTCACTATTTTACCATATTTGAGGATTTTACCTTCAAATCATAGAGCGAGGTTTCGTATTATTTAGTTCCAAGAAAAGATATATGACAATGTTGTTTCCAATACAAATGATAAAAAACAATGTTTTCATTAGAAATAACTATAATGTTCTTGATTTTCCGTTAATATTAACGAATGAAGATGTACACGTAAAACCGCTCTAATCCGGCTGAAACGTCGATATATGCAATAAAAACCGTACTTCTCCCCTTTTCAATATCTTACTCAGTATTTTAACGAGAAACAAATAGATGATTGAAAATGAAGTATTTAAGGTTATTATCTAATCAATTATGTGTTTGCATCATTTTTATCGTATATATATATGAATTAATACCCATGGACGGAAAATTCACAAAAACGTGGAAAACGGCAAAATATTGCCTAATTTGATGATATTTTGTTTAAATCACATGAAGGAAAAGAAGATGATAAACGTTAAAATATTGCTAAATTCGATGATTTTTCGTACGAAGCAAAATGCAAGAAAACTTGATTAAAATGCAATATTATGCGAAATTCTGAGATTTGAAGGCCAAATCACATATCGTGATACTACATGAAATAGTATCGAAATATTGGTAAAAATGAATATATTTACTTAATATCAAACTACATGAAAAACGTGAAAAAAGTCACTATATAACCATATTTGAGGATTTTAACTTCAAATCATAGAGCGAGGTTTCGTATTATTTAGATCCAAGAAAAGACATATGACAATGTTGTTTCCAATACAAATGATAAAAAACAATGTTTTCATTAGAATTAACTATAATGTTCTTGATTTTCCGTTTATATTAACGAATGAAGATGTACACGTAAAACCGCTCTAATCCGGCTGAAACGTCGATATATGCAATAAAAACCGAACTTCTCCCCTTTTCAATATCTTACTCAGTATTTTAACGAGAAACAAATAGATGATTGAAAATGAAGTATTTAAGGTTATTATCTAATCAATTATGTGTTTGCATCATTTTTATCATATATATATATGAATTAAAACCCATGGACTGAAAATTCACAAAAACGTGGAAAACGGCAAAATATTGCCTAATTCGATGATATTTTGTTTAAATCACATGAAGGAAAAGGAGAAAATAAACGTCAAAATATTGCTATATTCGAAGATTTCTCGTACGAAACAAAATGCAGGAAAACTTGCTTAAAATGCAATATTATGCGAAATTCTGAGATTTGAAGGCCAAATCACATATCGTGATACTACATGAAATAGTATCGAAATATTGGTAAAAATGAATATATTTACGTAATATCAAACTACATCAAAAACGTGAAAAAAGTCACTATATAACCATATTTGAGGATTTTAACTTCAAATCATAGAGCGAGGTTTCGTATTATTTAGATCCAAGAAAAGACATATGACAATGTTGTTTCCAATACAAATGATAAAAAACAATGTGTTTTCATTAGAAATAACTAAAATGTTCTTGATTTTCCGTTTATATTACCGAGGGAAGATGTACACGTAAAACCGCTCTAATCCGGCTGAAACGTCGATAAATGCAATAAAAACCGAACTTCTCCCCTTTTCAATATTCAGTATTCAATACTCAGTATTTTACCAAGAAACAAATAGATGATTGAAAATGAAGTATTTAAGGTTATTATCTAATCAATTATGTGTTTGCATCATTTTTATCGTATATATATGAATTAAAACCCATGGACTGAAAATTCACAAACACGTAGAAAACGGCAAAATATTGCCTAATTCGATGATATTTTGTTTAAATCACATGAAGGAAAAGGAGATGATAAACGTTAAAATATTGCTAAATTCGATGATTTTTCGTACGAAGCAAAATGCAAGAAAACTTGATTAAAATGCAATATTATGCGAAATTCTGAGATTTGAAGGCCAAATCACATATCGTGATACTACATGAAATAGTATCGAAATATTGGTAAAAATGAATATATTTACGTAATATGAAAAAACGTGAAAAAAGTCTCTATATAACCATATTTGAGGATTTTAACTTCAAATCATAGAGCGAGGTTTCGTATTATTTAGATCCAAGAAAAGACATATGACAATGTTGTTTCCAATACAAATGATAAAAAAAAATGATTTTTCATTAGAATTAACTATAATGTTCTTGATTTTCCGTTTATATTAACGATGGAAGATGTACACGTAAAACCGTTCTAATCCGGCTGAAACGTCGATATATGCAATAAAAACCGAACATCTCCCCTTTTCAATATCTTACTCAGTATTTTAACGAGAAACAAATAGATGATTGAAAATGAAGTATTTAAGGTTATTATCTAATCAATTATGTGTTTGCATCATATTTATCGTATATATATGAATTAAAACCCATGGACTGAAAATTCACAAAAACGTGGAAAACGGCAAAATATTGCCTAATTCGATGATATTTTGTTTAAATCACATGAAGGAAAAGGGGATGATAAACGTAAAAATATTGCTAAATTCGATGATTTTTCGAACGAAACAAAATGCAAGAAAACTTGCTTAAAATGCAATGTTATGAAATTCTGAGATTTCAAGGCCAAATCACATATCGTGATACTACATGAAATAGTATCGAAATATTGGTAAAAATGAATATATTTACGTAATATCAAACTACATGACAAACGTGAAAAAAGTCACCATTTAACCATATTTGAGTATTTTAACTTCAAATCATAGAGCGAGGTTTCGTATTATATGGATCTAAGAAAAGACATATGACAATGTTGTTTCCAATACAAATGATAAAAAACAATGTGTTTTCATTAGAAATAGCTAAAATGTTCTTGATTTTCCGTTTATATTACCGAGGGAAGATGTACACGTAAACCTGCTCTAATCCGGCTGAAACGTCGATAAATGCAATAAAAACCGAACTTCTCCCCTTTTCAATATTCAGTATTCAATACTCAGTATTTTACCAAGAAACAAATAGATGATTGAAAATGAAGTATTTAAGGTTATTATCTAATCAATTATGTGTTTGCATCATTTTTATCGTATATATATGAATTAAAACCCAGGGACTGAAAATTCACAAAAAAGTGGAAAACGGCAAAATATTGCCTAATTCGATGATATTTTGTTTAAATCACATGAAGGAAAAGGAGATGATAAACGTCAAAATATTGCTATATGCGAAGATTTCTCGTACGAAACAAAATGCAGAAAAACTTGCTTAAAATGCAATATTATGCGAAATTCTGAGATTTGAAGGCCAAATCACATATCGTGATACTACATGAAATAGTATCGAAATATTGGTAAAAATGAATATATTTACGTAATATCAAACTACATGAAAAACGTGAAAAAAGTCACTATATAACCATATTTGAGGATTTTAACTTCAAATCATAGAGCGAGGTTTCGTATTATTTAGTTCCAAGAAAAGACATATGTCAATGTTGTTTCCAATATAAATGATAAAAAACAATGTGTTTTCATTAGAATTAACTATAATGTTCTTGATTTTCCGTTTATATTACCGAGGGAAGATGTACACGTAAAACCGCTCTATTCCGGCTGAAACGTCGATATATGCAATAAAAACAGAACTTCTCCCCTTTTCAATATCTTACTCAGTATTTTAACGAGAAACAAATTGTTGATTGAAAATGAAGTATTTAAGGTTATTATCTAATCAGTTATGTGTTTGCATAATTTTTATCGTATATATAATGAATTAATACCCATAGACTGAAAATTCACAAAAACGTGGAAAAACGGCAAAATATTGCCTAATTCGATGATATTTTGTTTAAATCAAATAAAGGAAAAGGGGATGATAAACGTCAAAATATTGCTAAATTCGATGATTTTTCGTACGAAACAAAATGCAAGGAAACTTGCTAAAAAAGCAATATTATGCGAAATTCTGAGATTTGAAGGCCAAATCACATATCGTGATACTACATGAAATAGTATCGAAATATTGGTAAAAATGAATATATTTGCGTAATATCAAACTACATGATTAACGTGAAAAAGTCACTATTTTACCATATTTGAGGATTTTACCTTCAAATCATAGAGCGAGGTTTCGTATTATTTAGTTCCAAGAAAAGATATATGACAATGTTGTTTCCAATACAAATGATAAAAAACAATGTTTTCATTAGAAATAACTATAATGTTCTTGATTTTCCGTTAATATTAACGAATGAAGATGTACACGTAAAACCGCTCTAATCCGGCTGAAACGTCGATATATGCAATAAAAACCGTACTTCTCCCCTTTTCAATATCTTACTCAGTATTTTAACGAGAAACAAATAGATGATTGAAAATGAAGTATTTAAGGTTATTATCTAATCAATTATGTGTTTGCATCATTTTTATCGTATATATATATGAATTAATACCCATGGACGGAAAATTCACAAAAACGTGGAAAACGGCAAAATATTGCCTAATTTGATGATATTTTGTTTAAATCACATGAAGGAAAAGAAGATGATAAACGTTAAAATATTGCTAAATTCGATGATTTTTCGTACGAAGCAAAATGCAAGAAAACTTGATTAAAATGCAATATTATGCGAAATTCTGAGATTTGAAGGCCAAATCACATATCGTGATACTACATGAAATAGTATCGAAATATTGGTAAAAATGAATATATTTACTTAATATCAAACTACATGAAAAACGTGAAAAAAGTCACTATATAACCATATTTGAGGATTTTAACTTCAAATCATAGAGCGAGGTTTCGTATTATTTAGATCCAAGAAAAGACATATGACAATGTTGTTTCCAATACAAATGATAAAAAACAATGTTTTTTCATTAGAATTAACTATAATGTTCTTGATTTTCCGTTTATATTAACGATGGAAGATGTACACGTAAAACCGCTCTAATCCGGCTGAAACGTCGATATATGCAATAAAAACCGAACATCTCCCCTTTTCAATATCTTACTCAGTATTTTAACGAGAAACAAATAGATGATTGAAAATGAAGTATTTAAGGTTATTATCTAATTAATTATGTGTTTGCATCATTTCTATCGTATATATATGAATTAATACCCATGGACTGAAAATTCACAAAAACGTGGAAAACGCCAAAATATTGCCTAATTCAATGATATTTTGTTTAAATCAAATAAAGGAAAAGGGGATGATAAACGTCAAAATATTGCTAAATTCGATGATTTTTCGTACGAAACAAAATGCAATGAAACTTGCTTAAAATGCAATATTATGCGAAATTCTGAGATTTGAAGGCCAAATCACATATCGTCATACTACATGAAATAGTATCGAAATATTGGTAAAAATGAATTTATTTGCGTAATATCAAACTACATGATTAACGTGAAAAAGTCACTATTTTACCATATTTGAGTATTTTACCTTCAAATCATAGAGCCAGGTTTCGTATTATTTAGTTCCAAGAAAAGACATATGACAATGTTGTTTCCAATACAAATGATAAAAAACAATGTTTTCATTAGAATTAACTATAATATTCTTGATTTTCCGTTTATATTAACGAATGAAGATGTACACGTAAAACCGCTCTAATCCGGCTGAAACGTCGATATATGGAATAAAAACCGAACTTCTCCCCTTTTCAACATATTACTCAGTATTTTAACGAGAAACAAATAGATGATTGAAAATGAAGTATTTAAGGTTATTATCTAATCAATTATGTGTTTGCATCATTTTTATCGTATATATATATGAATTAATACCCATGGACTGAAAATTCACAAAAACGTGGAAAACGGCAAAATATTGCCTAATTCGATGATATTTTGTTTAAATCACATGAAGGAAAAGGGGATGATAAACGTCAAAATATTGCTAAATTCGATGATTTTTCGAACGAAACAAAATGCAAGAAAACTTGCTTAAAATGCAATATTATGAAATTCTGAGATTTCAAGGCCAAATCACATATCGTGATACTACATGAAATAGTATCGAAATATTGGTAAAAATGAATATATTTACGTAATATCAAACTACTTTACAAACGTGAAAAAAGTCACTATTTAACCATATTTGAGTATTTTAACTTCAAATCATAGAGCGAGGTTTCGTATTATTTGGATCTAAGAAAAGACATATGACAATGTTGTTTCCAATACAAATGATAAAAAACAATGTGTTTTCATTAAAAATAACTAAAATGTTCTTGATTTTCCGTTTATATTACCGAGGGAAGATGTACACGTAAAACCGCTCTAATCCGGCTGAAACGTCGATAAATGCAATAAAAACCGAACTTCTCCCCTTTTCAATATTCAGTATTCAATACTCAGTATTTTACCAAGAAACAAATAGATGATTGAAAATGAAGTATTTAAGGTTATTATCTAATCAATTATGTGTTTGCATCATTTTTATCGTATATATATGAATTAAAACCCATGGACTGAAAATTCACAAAAACGTGGAAAACGGCAAAATATTGCCTAATTCGATGATATTTTGTTTAAATTACATGAAGGAAAAGGAGATAATAAACGTCAAAATATTGCTATATTCGAAGATTTCTCGTACGAAACAAAATGCAGGAAAACTTGCTTAAAATGCAATATTATGCGAAATTCAGAGATTTGAAGGCCAAATCACATATCGTGATACTACATGAAATAGTATCGAAATATTGGTAAAAATGAATATATTTACGTAATATCAAACTACATGAAAACGTGAAAAAAGTCACTATATAACCATATTTGAAGATTTTAACTTCAAATCATAGAGCGAGGTTTCGTATTATTTAGTTCCAAGAAAAGACATATGTCAATGTTGTTTCCAATATAAATGATAAAAAACAATGTGCTTTCATTAGAATTAACTATAATGTTCTTGATTTTCCGTTTATATTAACGAGGGAAGATGTACACGTAAAACCGCTCTAATCCGGCTGAAACGTCGATATATGCAATAAAAACCGAACATCTCCCCTTTTCAATATCTTACTCAGTATTTTAACGAGAAACAAATAGATGATTGAAAATGAAGTATTTAAGGTTATTATCTAATCAATTATGTGTTTGCATCATATTTATCGTATATATATATGAATTAAAACCCATGGACTGAAAATTCACAAAAACGTGGAAAACGGCAAAATATTGCCTAATTCGATGATATTTTGTTTAAATTACATGAAGGAAAAGGAGATAATAAACGTCAAAATATTGCTATATTCGAAGATTTCTCGTACGAAACAAAATGCAGGAAAACTTGCTTAAAATGCAATATTATGCGAAATTCAGAGACTTCAAATCATAGAGCGAGGTTTCGTATTATTTAGATCCAAGAAAAGACATATGACAATGTTGTTTCCAATACAAATGATAAAAAACAATGTTTTTTCATTAGAATTAACTATAATGTTCTTGATTTTCCGTTTATATTAACGATGGAAGATGTACACGTAAAACCGCTCTATTCCGGCTGAAACGTCGATATATGCAATAAAAACAAAACTTCTCCCCTTTTCAATATCTTACTCAGTATTTTAACGAGAAACAAATTGTTGATTGAAAATGAAGTATTTAAGGTTATTATCTAATCAATTATGTGTTTGCATCATTTTTATCGTATATATAATGAATTAATACCCATAGACTGAAAATTCACAAAAACGTGGAAAAACGGCAAAATATTGCCTAATTCGATGATATTTTGTTTAAATCAAATAAAGGAAAAGGGGATGATAAACGTCAAAATATTGCTAAATTCGATGATTTTTCGTACGAAACAAAATGCAAGGAAACTTGCTTAAAATGCAATATTATGCGAAATTCTGAGATTTGAAGGCCAAATCACATATCGTGATACTACATGAAATAGTATCGAAATATAGGTAAAAATGAATATATTTGCGTAATATCAAACTACATGATTAACGTGAAAAAGTCACTATTTTACCATATTTGAGGATTTTACCTTCAAATCATAGAGCGAGGTTTCGTATTATTTAGTTCCAAGAAAAGACATATGACAATGTTGTTTCCAATACAAATGATAAAAAAACAATGTTTTCATTAGAATTAACTATAATATTTTTGATTTTCCGTTTATATTAACGAATGAATATATACACGTAAAACCGCTCTAATCCGGCTGAAACGTCGATATATGCAATAAAAACCGAACTTCTCCCCTTTTCAACATTTTACTCAGTATTTTAACGAGAAACAAATAGATGATTGAAAATGAAGTATTTAAGGTTATTATCTAATCAATTATGTGTTTGCATCATTTTTATCGTATATATATGAATTAATACCCATGGACTGAAAATTCACAAAAACGTGGAAAACGGCAAAATATTGCCTAATTCGATGATATTTTGTTTAAATCACATGAAGGAAAAGATGATGATAAACGTCAAAATATTGCTAAATTCGATGATTTTTCGAACGAAACAAAATGCAAGAAAACTTGCTTAAAATGCAATATTATGAAATTCTGAGATTTCAAGGCCAAATCACATATCGTGATACTACTTGAAATAGTATCGAAATATTGGTAAAAATGAATATATTTACGTAATATCAAACTACATGACAAACGTGAAAAAAGTCACTATTTAACCATATTTGAGGATTTTAACTTCAAATCATTGAGCGAGGTTTCGTATTATTTGGATCCAAGAAAAGACATATGACAATGTTGTTTCCAATACAAATGATAAAAAACAATGTGTTTCCAATACAAATGATAAAAAACAATGTGTTTTCATTAGAAATAACTAAAATGTTCTTGATTTTCAGTTTATATTACCGACGTTAGATGTACACGTAAAACCGCTCTAATCCGGCTGAAACGTCGATAAACGCAATAAAACTCGAACTTCTCCCCTTTTCAATATTCAGTATTCAATACTCACTATTTTACCAAGAAACAAATAGATGATTGAAAATGAAGTATTTAAGGTTATTATCTAATCAATTATGTGTTTGCATCATTTTTATCGTATATATATGAATTAAAACCCATGGACTGAAAATTCACAAAAACGTGGAAAACGGCAAAATATTGCCTAATTCGATGATATTTTGTTTAAATCACATGAAGGAAAAGGAGATAATAAACGTCAAAATATTGCTATATTCGAAGATTTTTCGTACGAAACAAAATGCAGGAAAACTTGCTTAAAATGCAATATTATGCGAAATTCTGAGATTTGAAGGCCAAATCACATATCGTGATACTACATGAAATAGTATCGAAATATTGGTAAAAATGAATATATTTACGTAATATCAAACTACATGAAAAACGTGAAAAAGTCACTATATAACCATATTTGAGGATTTTAACTTCAAATCATAGAGCGAGGTTTCGTATTATTTGGATCCAAGAAAAGACATATGACAATGTTGTTTCCAATACAAATGATAAAAAACAATGTGTTTTCATTAGAAATAACTAAAATGTTCTTGATTTTCCGTTTATATTACCGAGGGAAGATGTACACGTAAAACCGCTTTAATCCGGCTGAAACGTCGATAAATGCAATAAAAACCGAACTTCTCCCCTTTTCAATATTCAGTATTCAATACTCAGTATTTTACCAAGAAACAAATAGATGATTGAAAATGAAGTATTTAAGGTTATTATCTAATCAATTATGTGTTTGCATCATTTTTATCGTATATATATGAATTAAAACCCATGGACTGAAAATTCACAAAAACGTGGAAAACGGCAAAATATTGCCTAATTCGATGATATTTTGTTTAAATCACAAGAAGGAAAAGGAGATAATAAACGTCAAAATATTGCTATATTCGAAGATTTCTCGTACGAAACAAAATGCAGGAAAACTTGCTTAAAATGCAATATTATGCGAAATTCAGAGATTTGAAGGCCAAATCACATATCGTGATACTACATGAAATAGTATCGGAATATTGGTAACAATGAATATATTTGCGTAATATCAAACTACATGATTAACGTGAAAAAGTTACTATTTTACCATATTTGAGGATTTTACCTTCAAATCATGGAGCGAGGTTTCGTATTATTTAGATCGAAGAAAAGACATATGACAATGTTGTTTCCAATACAAATTATAAAAATCAATGTGTTTTCATTAGAATTAACTAAAATGTTCCTGATTTTCCGTTTATATTACCGATAGAAGATGTACACGAAAAACCGCTCTAATCCGGCTGAAACGTCGATATATGCAATAAAAACCGAACTTCTCCCCTTTTCAACATCTTACTCAGTATTTTAACGAGAAACAAATAGATGATTGAAAATGAAGTATTTAAGGTTATTATCTAATCAATTATGTGTTTGCATCATTTTTATCGTATATATATGAATTAAAACCCATGGACTGAAAATTCACAAAAACGTGGAAAACGGCAAAATATTGCCTAATTCGATGATATTTTGTTTAAATCACATGGAGGAAAAGGAGATGATAAGCGTTAAAATATTGCTAAATTCGATGATTTTTCGTACGAAGCAAAATGCAAGAAAACTTGATTAAATGCAATATTATGCGAAATTCTGAGATTTGAAGGCCAAATCACATATCGTGATACTACATGAAATAGTATCGAAATATTGGTAAAAATGAATATATTTACGTAATATCAATCTACATGAAAAACGTGAAAAAAGTCACTATATAACCATATTTGAGGATTTTAACTTCAAATCATAGAGCGAGGTTTCGTATTATTTAGATCCAAGAAAAGACATATGACAATGTTGTTTCCAATACAAATGATAAAAAACAATGGTTTTTCATTAGAATTAACTATAATGTTCTTGATTTTCCGTTTATATTAACGATGGAAGATGTACACGTAAAACCGCTCTATTCCGGCTGAAACGTCGATATATGCAATAAAAACAAAACTTCTCCCCTTTTCAATATCTTACTCAGTATTTTAACGAGAAACAAATTGTTGATTGAAAATGAAGTATTTAAGGTTATTATCTAATCAATTATGTGTTTGCATCATTTTTATCGTATATATAATGAATTAATACCCATAGACTGAAAATTCACAAAAACGTGGAAAAACGGCAAAATATTGCCTAATTCGATGATATTTTGTTTAAATCAAATAAAGGAAAAGGGGATGATAAACGTCAAAATATTGCTAAATTCGATGATTTTTCGTACGAAACAAAATGCAAGAAAACTTGCTTAAAATGCAATATTATGAAATTCTGAGATTTCAAGGCCAAATCACATATCGTGATACTACATGAAATAGTATCGAAATATTGGTAAAAATGAATATATTTACGTAATATCAAACTACATGAAAAACGTGAAAAAAGTCACTATATAACCATATTTAAAGATTTTAACTTCAAATCATTGAGCGAGGTTTCGTATTATTTGGATCCAAGAAAAGACATATGACAATGTTGTTTCCAATACAAATGATAAAAAACAATGTGTTTCCAATACAAATGATAAAAAACAATGTGTTTTCAATAGAAATAACTAAAATGTTCTTGATTTTCCGTTTATATTACCGACGTTAGATGTACACGTAAAACCGCTCTAATCCGGCTGAAGCGTCGATAAACGCAATAAAAACCGAACTTCTCCCCTTTTCAATATTCAGTATTCAATACTCAGTATTTTACCAAGAAACAAATAGATGATTGAAAATGAAGTATTTAAGGTTATTATCTAATCAATTATGTGTTTGCATCATTTTTATCGTATATATATGAATTAAAACCCATGGACTGAAAATTCACAAAAACGTTGAAAACGGCAAAATATTGCCTAATTTGATGATATTTTGTTTAAATCACATGAAGGAAAAGGAGATAATAAACGTCAAAATATTGCTATATTCGAAGATTTTTCGTACGAAACAAAATGCAGGAAAACTTGCTTAAAATGCAATATTATGCGAAATTCTGAGATTTGAAGGCCAAGTCACATATCGTGATACTACATGAAATAGTATCGAAATATTGGTAGAAATGAATATATTTACGTAATATCAAACTACATGAAAAACGTGAAAAAGTCACCATATAACCATATTTGAGGATTTTAACTTCAAATCATAGAGCGAGGTTTCGTATTATTTAGATCCAAGAAAAGACATATGACAATGTTGTTTCCAATACAAATGATAAAAAACAATGTTTTTTCATTAGAATTAACTATAATGTTCTTGATTTTCCGTTTATATTAACGATGGAAGATGTACACGTAAAACCGCTCTAATCCGGCTGAAACGTCGATATATGCAATAAAAACCGAACATCTCCCCTTTTCAATATCTTACTCAGTATTTTAACGAGAAACAAATAGATGATTGAAAATGAAGTATTTAAGGTTATTATCTAATTAATTATGTGTTTGCATCATTTTTATCGTATATATATGAATTAATACCCATGGACTGAAAATTCACAAAAACGTGGAAAACGGCAAAATATTGCCTAATTCGATGATATTTTGTTTAAATCACATGAAGAAAAGGGGATGATAAACGTCAAAATATTGCTAAATTCGATGATTTTTCGTACGAAACAAAATGCAAGAAAACTTGCTTAAAATGCAATATTATTCAAAATTCTGAGATTTGAAGGCCAAATCACATATCGTAATACTACATGAAATAGTATCGAAATATTGGTAAAAATGAATATATTTACGTAATATCAAACTACATGAAAATCGTGAAAAAAGTCACTATTTAACCATATTTGAGGATTATAACTTAGAATCATAGAGCGAGGTTTCGTATTATTTAGATCCAAGAAAAGACATATGACAATGTTGTTTCCAATACTAATGATAAAAATCAATGTGTTTTCATTAGAATTAACTAAAATGTTCCTGATTTTCCGTTTATATTACTGATGGAAGATGTACACGTAAAACCGCTCTATTCCGGCTGAAACGTCGATATATGCAATAAAAACAGAACTTCTCCCCTTTTCAATATCTTACTCAGTATTTTAACGAGAAACATATTGTTGATTGAAAATGAAGTATTTAAGGTTATTATCTAATCAGTTATGTGTTTGCATAATTTTTATCGTATATATAATGAATTAATACCCATAGACTGAAAATTCACAAAAACGTGGAAAAACAGCAAAATATTGCCTAATTCGATGATATTTTGTTTAAATCAAATAAAGGGAAAGGGGATGATAAACGTCAAAATATTGCTAAATTCGATGATTTTTCGAACGAAACAAAATGCAAGAAAACTTGCTTAAAATGCAATATTATGAAATTCTGAGATTTCAAGGCCAAATCACATATCGTGATACTACATGAAATAGTATCGAAATATTGGTAAAAATGAATATATTTACGTAATATCAAACTACATGACAAACGTGAAAAAAGTCACTATTTAACCATATTTGAGTATTTTAACTTGAAATCATAGAGCGAGGTTTCGTATTATTTGGATCCAAGAAAAGACATATGACAATGTTGTTTCCAATACAAATGATAAAAAACAATGTGTTTTCATTAGAAATAACTAAAATGTTCTTGATTTTCCGTTTATATTACCGAGGGAAGATGTACACGTAAAACCGCTCTAATCCGGCTGAAACGTCGATAAATGCAATAAAAACCGAACTTCTCCCCTTTTCAATATTCAGTATTCAATACTCAGTATTTTACCAAGAAACAAATAGATGATTGAAAATGAAGTATTTAAGGTTATTATCTAATCAATTATGTGTTTGCATCATTTTTATCGTATATATATGAATTAAAACCCATGGACTGAAAATTCACAAAAACGTGGAAAAACGGCAAAATATTGCCTAATTCGATGATATTTTGTTTAAATCAAATAAAGGAAAAGGGGATGATAAACGTCAAAATATTGCTAAATTCGATGATTTTTCGTACGAAACAAAATGCAATGAAATTTGCTTAAAATGCAATATTATGCGAAATTCTGAGATTTGAAGGCCAAATCACATATCGTGATACTACATGAAATAGTATCGAAATATTGGTAAAAATGAATATATTTGCGTAATATCAAACTACATGATTAACGTGAAAAAGTCACTATTTAACCATATTTGAGGATTATACCTTCAAATCATAGAGCCAGGTTTCGTATTATTTAGTTCCAAGAAAAGACATATGACAATGTTGTTTCCAATACAAATGATAAAAAACAATGTTTTCATTAGAATTAACTATAATGTTCTTGATTTTCCGTTTATATTAACGAATGAAGATGTACACGTAAAACCGCTCTAATCCGGCTGAAACGTCGATATATGCAATAAAAACCGAACTTCTCCCCTTTTCAATATCTTACTCAGTATTTTAACGAGAAACAAATAGATGATTGAAAATGAAGTATTTAAGGTTATTATCTAATCAATTATGTGTTTGCATCATTTTTATCATATATATATATGAATTAAAACCCATGGACTGAAAATTCACAAAAACGTGGAAAACGGCAAAATATTGCCTAATTCGATGATATTTTGTTTAAATCACATGAAGGAAAAGGAGAAAATAAACGTCAAAATATTGCTATATTCGAAGATTTCTCGTACGAAACAAAATGCAGGAAAACTTGCTTAAAATGCAATATTATGCGAAATTCTGAGATTTGAAGGCCAAATCACATATCGTGATACTACATGAAATAGTATCGAAATATTGGTAAAAATGAATATATTTACGTAATATCAAACTACATCAAAAACGTGAAAAAAGTCACTATATAACCATATTTGAGGATTTTAACTTCAAATCATAGAGCGAGGTTTCGTATTATTTAGATCCAAGAAAAGACATATGACAATGTTGTTTCCAATACAAATGATAAAAAACAATGTGTTTTCATTAGAAATAACTAAAATGTTCTTGATTTTCCGTTTATATTACCGAGGGAAGATGTACACGTAAAACCGCTCTAATCCGGCTGAAACGTCGATAAATGCAATAAAAACCGAACTTCTCCCCTTTTCAATATTCAGTATTCAATACTCAGTATTTTACCAAGAAACAAATAGATGATTGAAAATGAAGTATTTAAGGTTATTATCTAATCAATTATGTGTTTGCATCATTTTTATCGTATATATATGAATTAAAACCCATGGACTGAAAATTCACAAACACGTAGAAAACGGCAAAATATTGCCTAATTCGATGATATTTTGTTTAAATCACATGAAGGAAAAGGAGATGATAAACGTTAAAATATTGCTAAATTCGATGATTTTTTCGTACGAAGCAAAATGCAAGAAAACTTGATTAAAATGCAATATTATGCGAATTTCTGAGATTTGAAGGCCAAATCACATATCGTGATACTACATGAAATAGTATCGAAATATTGGTAAAAATGAATATATTTACTTAATATCAAACTACATGAAAAACGTGAAAAAGTCACTATATAACCATATATGAGGATTTGAACTTCAAATCATAGAGCGAGGTTTCGTATTATTTAGTTCCAAGAAAAGACATATAACAATGTTGTTTCCAATACAAATGATAAAAAACAATGTGTTTTCATTAGAAATAACTATAATGTTCTTGATTTTCCGTTTATATTAACGAGGGAAGATGTACACGTAAAACCGCTCTAATCCGGCTGAAACGTCGATATATGCATTAAAAACCGAACTTCTCCCCTTTTCAATATCTTACTCAGTATTTTAACGAGAAACAGATAGATGATTGAAAATGAAGTATTTAAGGTTATTATCTAATTAATTATGTGTTTGCATCATTTTTATCGTATATATATGAATTAATACCCATGGACTGAAAATTCACAAAAACGTGGAAAACGGCAAAATATTGCCTAATTCGATGATATTTTGTTTAAATCACATGAAGGAAAAGGGGATGATAAACGTCAAAATATTGCTAAATTCGATGATTTTTCGTACGAAACAAAATGCAAGAAAACTTGCTTAAAATGCAATATTATTCGAAATTTTGAGATTTGAAGGCCAAATCACATATCGTAATACAACATGAAATAGTATCGAAATATTGGTAAAAATGAATATATTTACGTAATATCAAACTACATGAAAATCGTGAAAAAAGTCGCTATTTAACCATATTTGAGGATTATAACTTAGAATCATAGAGCGAGGTTTCGTATTATTTAGATCCAAGAAAAGACATATGACAAGGTTGTTTCCAATACAAATGATAAAAATCAATGTGTTTTCATTAGAATTAACTAAAAAGTTCCTGATTTTCCGTTTATATTACTGATGGAAGATGTACACGTAAAACCGCTCTATTCCGGCTGAAACGTCGATATATGCAATAAAAACAGAACTTCTCCCCTTTTCAATATCTTACTCAGTATTTTAACGAGAAACAAATAGTTGATTGAAAATGAAGTATTTAAGGTTATTATCTAATCAATTATGTGTTTGCATCATTTTTATCGTATATATAATGAATTAAAACCCATAGACTGAAAATTCACAAAAACGTGGAAAAACGGCAAAATATTGCCTAATTCGATGATATTTTGTTTAAATCAAATAAAGGAAAAGGGGATGATAAACGTCAAAATATTGCTAAATTCGATGATTTTTCGTACGAAACAAAATGCAATGAAACTTGCTTAAAATGCAATATTATGCGAAATTCTGAGATTTGAAGGCCAAACCACATATCGTGATACTACATGAAATAGTATCGAAATATTGGTAAAAATGAATATATTTGCGTAATATCAAACTACTTGATTAACGTGAAAAAGTCACTATTTTACCATATTTGAGGATTTTACCTTCAAATCATATAGCCAGGTTTCGTATTATTTAGTTCCAAGAAAAGACATATGACAATGTTGTTTCCAATACAAATGATAAAAAACAATGTTTTCATTAGAATTAACTATAATGTTCTTGATTTTCCGTTTATATTAACGAATGAAGATGTACACGTAAAACCGCTCTTATCCGGCTGAAACGTCGATATATGGAATAAAAACCGAACTTCTCCCCTTTTCAACATCTTTCTCAGTATTTTAACGAGAAACAATTAGATGATTAAAAATAAAGTATTTAAGGTTATTATCTAATCAATTATGTGTTTGCATCATTTTTATCGTATATATATGAATTAATACCCATGGACTGAAAATTCACAAAAACTTGGAAAACGGCAAAATATTGCCTAATTCGATGATATTTTGTTTAAATCACATGAAGGAAAAGGGATGATAAACGTCAAAATATTGCTAAATTCGATGATTTTCCGTACGAAACAAAATGCAAGAGAACTTGCTTAAAATGCAATATTATGCGAAATTTTGAGATTTCAAGGCCAAATCACATATCGTGATACTACATGAAATAGTATCGAAATATTGGTAAAAATGAATATATTTACGTAATATCAAACTACATGAAAAACGTGAAAAAAGTCACTATTTAACCATATATGAGGATTTTAACTTCAAATCATGGAGCGAGATTTCGTATTATTTGGATCCAAGAAAAGACATATGACAATGTTGTTTCCAATACAAATGATAAAAATCAAAGTGTTTTCATTAGAATTAACTGAAATGTTCCTGGTTTTCCGTTTATATTACCGATGGAAGATGTACACGAAAACCGCTCTATTCCGGCTGAAACGTCGATATATGCAATAAAAACAGAACTTCTCCCCTTTTCAATATCTTACTCAGTATTTTAACGAGAAACAAATAGTTGATTGAAAATGAAGTATTTAAGGCTATTATCTAATCAATTATGTGTTTGCATCATTTTTGTCGTATATATATGAATTAATACCCATGGACTGAAAATTCACAAAAACTTGGAAAACGGCAAAATATTGCCTAATTCGATGATATTTTGTTTAAATCACATGAAGGAAAAGGGATGATAAACGTCAAAATATTGCTACATTCGATGATTTTTCGTACGAAACAAAATGCAAGAAAACTTGCTTAAAATGCAATATTACGCGAAATTCTGAGATTTGAAGGGCAAATCACCTATCGTGATTTGCCCGAAATACATATCATGTATCATACTGATACATGAAATAGTATCGGAATATTGGTAAAAATGAATATATTTGCGTAATATCAAACTACATGATTAACGTGAAAAAGTTACTATTTTACCATATTTGAGGATTTTACCTTCAAATCATAGAGCGAGGTTTCGTATTATTTAGATCCAAGAAAAGACATATGACAATGTTGTTTCCAATACAAATGATAAAAATCAATGTCTTTTCATTAGAATTAACTAAAATGTTCCTGATTTTCCGTTTATATTACCGATGGAAGATGTACACGAAAACCGCTCTATTCCGGCTGTAACGTCGATATATGCAATAAAATCAGAATTTCTCCGCCTTTCAATATCTTACTCAGTATTTTAACGAGAAAGAAATAGTTGATTGAAAATGAAGTATTTAAGGTTATTATCTAATCAATTATGTATTTGCATCATTTTTATCGTATATATATGAATTAAAACCCATGGACTGAAAATTCACAAAAACGTGGAAAACGTCAAAATATTGCCTAATTCGATGATCTTTTGTTTAAATCACATGAAGGAAAAGGAGATGATAAACGTCAAAATATTGCTATATTCGATGATTTTTCGTACGAAACAAAATGCAAGAAAACTTGCTTAAAATGCAATATTATGCGAAATTCTGAGATTTGAAGGACAAATCACATATCGTGATACTACATGAAATAGTATTGAAATATTGGTAAAAATGAATATATTTACGTAATATCAAACTACATGAAAAACGTGAAAAAAGTCACTATATAATCATATTTGAGGATTTTAACTTCAAATCATAGAGCGAGGTTTCGTATTATTTACATCCAAGAAAAGACATATGACAATGTTGTTTCCAATACAAATGATAAAAAACAATGTGTTTTCATTAGAATTAACTATAATGTTCTTGATTTTCCGTTTATATTAACGATGGAAGATGTACACGTAAAACCGCTCTAATCCGGCTGAAACGTTGATATATGCAATAAAAACCGAACTTCTCCCCTTTTCAATATCTTACTCAGTATTTTAACGAGAAACAAATAGGTGATTGAAAATGAAGTATTTAAGGTTATTATCTAATCAATTATGTGTTTGCATCATTTTTATCGTATATATATATGAATTAATACCCATGGACGGAAAATTCACAAAAACGTGGAAAACGGCAAAATATTGCCTAATTCGATGATATTTTGTTTAAATCACATGAAGGAAAAGGAGATGATAAACGTTAAAATATTGCTAAATTCGATGATTTTTCGTACGAAGCAAAATGCAAGAAAACTTGCTTAAAATGCAATATTATGCGAAATTCTGAGATTTGAAGGCCAAATCACATATCGTGATACTACATGAAATAGTATCGAAATATTGGTAAAAATGAATATATTTACGTAATATCAAACTACATGAAAAACGTGAAAAAAGTCACTATATAACCATATTTGAGGATTTTAACTTCAAATCATAGAGCGAGGTTTCGTATTATTTACATCCAAGAAAAGACATATGACAATGTTGTTTCCAATACAAATGATAAAAAACAATGTGTTTTCATTAGAATTAACTATAATGTTCTTGATTTTCCGTTTATATTAACGATGGAAGATGTACACGTAAAACCGCTCTAATCCGGCTGAAACGTCGATATATGCAATAAAAACCGAACTTCTCCCCTTTTCAACATCTTACTCAGTATTTTAACGAGAAACAATTAGATGATTGAAAATAAAGTATTTAAGGTTATTATCTAATCAATTATGTGTTTGCATCATTTTTATCGTATATATATGAATTAATACCCATGGACTGAAAATTCACAAAAACTTGGAAAACGGCAAAATATTGCCTAATTCGATGATATTTTGTTTAAATCACATGAAGGAAAAGGGATGATAAACGTCAAAATATTGCTAAATTCGATGATTTTTCGTACGAAACAAAATGCAAGAAAACTTGCTTAAAATGCAATATTACGCGAAATTCTGAGATTTGAAGGGCAAATCACATATCGTGATTTGCCCGAAATACATATCATGTATCATACTGATACATGAAATAGTATCGGAATATTGGTAAAAATGAATATATTTGCGTAATATCAAACTACATGATTAACGTGAAAAAGTTACTATTTTACCATATTTGAGGATTTTACCTTCAAATCATAGAGCGAGGTTTCGTATTATTTAGATCCAAGAAAAGACATATGCCAATGTTGTTTCCAATACAAATGATAAAAATCAATGTCTTTTCATTAGAATTAACTAAAATGTTCCTGATTTTCCGTTTATATTACCGATGGAAGATGTACACGAAAACCGCTCTATTCCGGCTGAAACGTTGATATATGCAATAAAAACTGAACTTCTCCCCTTTTCAATATCTTACTCAGTATTTTAACGAGAAACAAATAGGTGATTGAAAATGAAGTATTTAAGGTTATTATCTAATCAATTATGTGTTTGCATCATTTTTATCGTATATATATATGAATTAATACCCATGGACGGAAAATTCACAAAAACGTGGAAAACGGCAAAATATTGCCTAATTCGATGATATTTTGTTTAAATCACATGTAGGAAAAGGGATGATAAACGTCAAAATATTGCTAAATTCGATGATTTTCCGTACGAAACAAAATGCAAGAGAACTTGCTTAAAATGCAATATTATGCGAAATTTTGAGATTTCAAGGCCAAATCACATATCGTGATACTACATGAAATAGTATCGAAATATTGGTAAAAATGAATATATTTACGTAATATCAAACTACATGATTAACGTGAAAAAGTTACTATTTTACCATATTTGAGGATTTTACCTTCAAATCATAGAGCGAGGTTTCGTATTATTTAGATCCAAGAAAAGACATATGACAATGTTGTTTCCAATACAAATGATAAAAATCAATGTCTTTTCATTAGAATTAACTAAAATGTTCCTGATTTTCCGTTTATATTACCGATGGAAGATGTACACGAAAACCGCTCTATTCCGGCTGTAACGTCGATATATGCAATAAAATCAGAATTTCTCCGCCTTTCAATATCTTACTCAGTATTTTAACGAGAAAGAAATAGTTGATTGAAAATGAAGTATTTAAGGTTATTATCTAATCAATTATGTATTTGCATCATTTTTATCGTATATATATGAATTAAAACCCATGGACTGAAAATTCACAAAAACGTGGAAAACGTCAAAATATTGCCTAATTCGATGATCTTTTGTTTAAATCACATGAAGGAAAAGGAGATGATAAACGTCAAAATATTGCTATATTCGATGATTTTTCGTACGAAACAAAATGCAAGAAAACTTGCTTAAAATGCAATATTATGCGAAATTCTGAGATTTGAAGGACAAATCACATATCGTGATACTACATGAAATAGTATCGAAATATTGGTAAAAATGAATATATTTACGTAATATCAAACTACATGAAAAACGTGAAAAAAGTCACTATATAACCATATTTGAGGATTTTAACTTCAAATCATAGAGCGAGGTTTCGTATTATTTACATCCAAGAAAAGACATATGACAATGTTGTTTCCAATACAAATGATAAAAAACAATGTGTTTTCATTAGAATTAACTATAATGTTCTTGATTTTCCGTTTATATTAACGATGGAAGATGTACACGTAAAACCGCTCTAATCCGGCTGAAACGTCGATATATGCAATAAAAACCGAACTTCTCCCCTTTTCAACATCTTACTCAGTATTTTAACGAGAAACAATTAGATGATTGAAAATAAAGTATTTAAGGTTATTATCTAATCAATTATGTGTTTGCATCATTTTTATCGTATATATATGAATTAATACCCATGGACTGAAAATTCACAAAAACTTGGAAAACGGCAAAATATTGCCTAATTCGATGATATTTTGTTTAAATCACATGAAGGAAAAGGGATGATAAACGTCAAAATATTGCTAAATTCGATGATTTTTCGTACGAAACAAAATGCAAGAAAACTTGCTTAAAATGCAATATTACGCGAAATTCTGAGATTTGAAGGGCAAATCACATATCGTGATTTGCCCGAAATACATATCATGTATCATACTGATACATGAAATAGTATCGGAATATTGGTAAAAATGAATATATTTGCGTAATATCAAACTACATGATTAACGTGAAAAAGTTACTATTTTACCATATTTGAGGATTTTACCTTCAAATCATAGAGCGAGGTTTCGTATTATTTAGATCCAAGAAAAGACATATGACAATGTTGTTTCCAATACAAATGATAAAAATCAATGTCTTTTCATTAGAATTAACTAAAATGTTCCTGATTTTCCGTTTATATTACCGATGGAAGATGTACACGAAAACCGCTCTATTCCGGCTGAAACGTTGATATATGCAATAAAAACTGAACTTCTCCCCTTTTCAATATCTTACTCAGTATTTTAACGAGAAACAAATAGGTGATTGAAAATGAAGTATTTAAGGTTATTATCTAATCAATTATGTGTTTGCATCATTTTTATCGTATATATATATGAATTAATACCCATGGACGGAAAATTCACAAAAACGTGGAAAACGGCAAAATATTGCCTAATTCGATGATATTTTGTTTAAATCACATGAAGGAAAAGGGATGATAAACGTCAAAATATTGCTAAATTCGATGATTTTCCGTACGAAACAAAATGCAAGAGAACTTGCTTAAAATGCAATATTATGCGAAATTTTGAGATTTCAAGGCCAAATCACATATCGTGATACTACATGAAATAGTATCGAAATATTGGTAAAAATGAATATATTTACGTAATATCAAACTACATGATTAACGTGAAAAAGTTACTATTTTACCATATTTGAGGATTTTACCTTCAAATCATAGAGCGAGGTTTCGTATTATTTAGATCCAAGAAAAGACATATGACAATGTTGTTTCCAATACAAATGATAAAAATCAATGTCTTTTCATTAGAATTAACTAAAATGTTCCTGATTTTCCGTTTATATTACCGATGGAAGATGTACACGAAAACCGCTCTATTCCGGCTGTAACGTCGATATATGCAATAAAATCAGAATTTCTCCGCCTTTCAATATCTTACTCAGTATTTTAACGAGAAAGAAATAGTTGATTGAAAATGAAGTATTTAAGGTTATTATCTAATCAATTATGTATTTGCATCATTTTTATCGTATATATATGAATTAAAACCCATGGACTGAAAATTCACAAAAACGTGGAAAACGTCAAAATATTGCCTAATTCGATGATCTTTTGTTTAAATCACATGAAGGAAAAGGAGATGATAAACGTCAAAATATTGCTATATTCGATGATTTTTCGTACGAAACAAAATGCAAGAAAACTTGCTTAAAATGCAATATTATGCGAAATTCTGAGATTTGAAGGACAAATCACATATCGTGATACTACATGAAATAGTATCGAAATATTGGTAAAAATGAATATATTTACGTAATATCAAACTACATGAAAAACGTGAAAAAAGTCACTATATAACCATATTTGAGGATTTTAACTTCAAATCATAGAGCGAGGTTTCGTATTATTTACATCCAAGAAAAGACATATGACAATGTTGTTTCCAATACAAATGATAAAAAACAATGTGTTTTCATTAGAATTAACTATAATGTTCTTGATTTTCCGTTTATATTAACGATGGAAGATGTACACGTAAAACCGCTCTAATCCGGCTGAAACGTCGATATATGCAATAAAAACCGAACTTCTCCCCTTTTCAACATCTTACTCAGTATTTTAACGAGAAACAATTAGATGATTGAAAATAAAGTATTTAAGGTTATTATCTAATCAATTATGTGTTTGCATCATTTTTATCGTATATATATGAATTAATACCCATGGACTGAAAATTCACAAAAACTTGGAAAACGGCAAAATATTGCCTAATTCGATGATATTTTGTTTAAATCACATGAAGGAAAAGGGATGATAAACGTCAAAATATTGCTAAATTCGATGATTTTTCGTACGAAACAAAATGCAAGAAAACTTGCTTAAAATGCAATATTACGCGAAATTCTGAGATTTGAAGGGCAAATCACATATCGTGATTTGCCCGAAATACATATCATGTATCATACTGATACATGAAATAGTATCGGAATATTGGTAAAAATGAATATATTTGCGTAATATCAAACTACATGATTAACGTGAAAAAGTTACTATTTTACCATATTTGAGGATTTTACCTTCAAATCATAGAGCGAGGTTTCGTATTATTTAGATCCAAGAAAAGACATATGACAATGTTGTTTCCAATACAAATGATAAAAATCAATGTCTTTTCATTAGAATTAACTAAAATGTTCCTGATTTTCCGTTTATATTACCGATGGAAGATGTACACGAAAACCGCTCTATTCCGGCTGAAACGTTGATATATGCAATAAAAACTGAACTTCTCCCCTTTTCAATATCTTACTCAGTATTTTAACGAGAAACAAATAGGTGATTGAAAATGAAGTATTTAAGGTTATTATCTAATCAATTATGTGTTTGCATCATTTTTATCGTATATATATATGAATTAATACCCATGGACGGAAAATTCACAAAAACGTGGAAAACGGCAAAATATTGCCTAATTCGATGATATTTTGTTTAAATCACATGAAGGAAAAGGGATGATAAACGTCAAAATATTGCTAAATTCGATGATTTTCCGTACGAAACAAAATGCAAGAGAACTTGCTTAAAATGCAATATTATGCGAAATTTTGAGATTTCAAGGCCAAATCACATATCGTGATACTACATGAAATAGTATCGAAATATTGGTAAAAATGAATATATTTACGTAATATCAAACTACATGATTAACGTGAAAAAGTTACTATTTTACCATATTTGAGGATTTTACCTTCAAATCATAGAGCGAGGTTTCGTATTATTTAGATCCAAGAAAAGACATATGACAATGTTGTTTCCAATACAAATGATAAAAATCAATGTCTTTTCATTAGAATTAACTAAAATGTTCCTGATTTTCCGTTTATATTACCGATGGAAGATGTACACGAAAACCGCTCTATTCCGGCTGAAACGTCGATATATGCAATAAAATCAGAATTTCTCCGCCTTTCAATATCTTACTCAGTATTTTAACGAGAAAGAAATAGTTGATTGAAAATGAATTATTTAAGGTTATTATCTAATCAATTATGTGTTTGCATCATTTTTATCGTATATATATATGAATTAATACCCATGGACGGAAAATTCACAAAAACGTGGAAAACGGCAAAATATTGCCTAATTCGATGATCTTTTGTTTAAATCACATGAAGGAAAAGGAGATGATAAACGTCAAAATATTGCTATATTCGATGATTTTTCGTACGAAGCAAAATGCAAGAAAACTTGCTTAAAATGCAATATTATGCGAAATTCTGAGATTTGAAGGCCAAATCACATATCGTGATACTACATGAAATAGTATCGAAATATTGGTAAAAATGAATATATTTACGTAATATCAAACTACATGAAAAACGTGAAAAAAGTCACTATATAACCATATTTGAGGATTTTAACTTCAAATCATAGAGCGAGGTTTCGTATTATTTAGTTCCAAGAAAAGATATATGACAATGTTGTTTCCAATACAAATGATAAAAAACAATGTGTTTTCAATAGAATTAACTATAATGTTCTTGATTTTCCGTTTATATTATCGAGGGAAGATGTACACGTAAAACCGCGCTAATCCGGCTGAAACGTCGATATATGCAATAAAAACCGAACTTCTCCCCTTTTCAATATCTTACTCAGTATTTTAACGAGAAACAAATAGATGATTGAAAATGAAGTATTTAAGGTTATTATCTAATCAATTATGTGTTTGCATCATTTTTATCGTATATATATATGAATTAAAACCCATGGACTGAAAATTCACAAAAACGTGGAAAACGGCAAAATATTGCCTAATTCGATGACATTTTGTTTAAATCACATGAAGGAGAAGGAGATGATAAACGTTAAAATATTGCTAAATTCGATGATTTTTCGTACGAAGCAAAATGCAAGAAAACTTGCTTAAAATGCAATATTATGCGAAATTCTGAGATTTGAAGGCCAAATCACATATCGTGATACTACATGAAATAGTATCGAAATATTGGTAAAAATGAATATATTTACGTAATATCAAACTACATGAAAAACGTGAAAAAAGTCACTATATAACCATATTTGAGGATTTTAACTTCAAATCATAGAGCGAGGTTTCGTATTATTTAGTTCCAAGAAAAGACATATGACAATGTTGTTTCCAATACAAATGATAAAAAACAATGTGTTTTCAATAGAATTAACTATAATGTTCTTGATTTTCCGTTTATATTATCGAGGGAAGATGTACACGTAAAACCGCTCTAATCCGGCTGAAACGTCGATATATGCAATAAAAACCGAACTTCTCCCCTTTTCAATATCTTACTCAGTATTTTAACGAGAAACAAATAGATGATTGAAAATGAAGAATTTAAGGTTATTATCTAATCAATTATGTGTTTGCATCATTTTTATCGTATATATATGAATTAAAACCCATGGACTGAAAATTCACAAAAACGTGGAAAACGGCAAAATATTGTCTAATTCGATGACATTTTGTTTAAATCACATGAAGGAAAAGGAGATGATAAACGTTAAAATATTGCTAAATTCGATGATTTTTCGTACGAAGCAAAATGCAAGAAAACTTGCTTAAAATGCAATATTATGCGAAATTCTGAGATTTGAAGGCCAAATCACATATTGTGATACTACATGAAATAGTATCGAAATATTGGTAAAAATGAATATATTTACGTAATATCAAACTACATGAAAAACGTGAAAAAGTCACTATATAACCATATTTGAGGATTTTAACTTCAAATCAAAGAGCGAGGTTTCGTATTATTTAGTTCCAAGAAAAGACATATGACAATGTTGTTTCCAATACAAATGATAAAAAACAATGTGTTTTCAATAGAATTAACTATAATGTTCTTGATTTTCCGTTTATATTAACGATGGAAGATGTACACGTAAAACCGCTCTAATCCGGCTGAAACGTCGATATATGCAATAAAAACCGAACTTCTCCCCTTTTCAACATCTTACTCAGTATTTTAACGAGAAACAATTAGATGATTGAAAATAAAGTATTTAAGGTTATTATCTAATCAATTATGTGTTTGCATCATTTTTATCGTATATATATGAATTAATACCCATGGACTGAAAATTCACAAAAACTTGGAAAACGGCAAAATATTGCCTAATTCGATGATATTTTGTTTAAATCACATGAAGGAAAAGGGATGATAAACGTCAAAATATTGCTAAATTCGATGATTTTCCGTACGAAACAAAATGCAAGAGAACTTGCTTAAAATGCAATATTATGCGAAATTTTGAGATTTCAAGGCCAAATCACATATCGTGATACTACATGAAATAGTATCGAAATATTGGTAAAAATGAATATATTTACGTAATATCAAACTACATGAAAAACGTGAAAAAAGTCACTATTTAACCATATTTGAGGATTTTAACTTCAAATCATGGAGCGAGATTTCGTATTATTTGGATCCAAGAAAAGACATATGACAATGTTGTTTCCAATACAAATGATAAAAATCAAAGTGTTTTCATTAGAATTAACTGAAATGTTCCTGGTTTTCCGTTTATATTACCGATGGAAGATGTACACGAAAACCGCTCTATTCCGGCTGAAACGTCGATATATGCAATAAAAACAGAACTTCTCCCCTTTTCAATATCTTACTCAGTATTTTAACGAGAAACAAATAGTTGATTGAAAATGAAGTATTTAAGGCTATTATCTAATCAATTATGTGTTTGCATCATTTTTATCGTATATATATGAATTAATACCCATGGACTGAAAATTCAAAAAACGTGGAAAAACGGCAAAATATTGCCAAATTCGATGATATTTTGTTTAAATGACATGAAGGAAAAGGGGATGATAAACGTCAAAATATTGCTAAATTCGATGATTTTTCGTACGAAACAAAATGCAAGAAAACTTGCTTAAAATGCAATATTACGCGAAATTCTGAGATTTGAAGGGCAAATCACATATCGTGATTTGCCCGAAATACATATCATGTATCATACTGATACATGAAATAGTATCGGAATATTGGTAAAAATGAATATATTTGCGTAATATCAAACTACATGATTAACGTGAAAAAGTTACTATTTTACCATATTTGAGGATTTTACCATCAAATCGTAGAGCGAGGTTTCATATTATTTAGATCCAAGAAAAGACATATGACAATGTTGTTTCCAATACAAATGATAAAAATCAATGTCTTTTCATTAGAATTAACTAAAATGTTCCTGATTTTCCGTTTATATTACCGATGGAAGATGTACACGAAAACCGCTCTATTCCGGCTGAAACGTCGATATATGCAATAAAATCAGAATTTCTCCGCCTTTCAATATCTTTCTCAGTATTTTAACGAGAAAGAAATAGTTGATTGAAAATGAAGTATTTAAGGTTATTATCTAATCAATTATGTGTTTGCATCATTTTTATCGTATATATATGAATTAAAACCCATGGACTGAAAATTCACAAAAACGTGGAAAACGGCAAAATATTGCCTAATTCGATGATCTTTTGTTTAAATCACATGAAGGAAAAGGAGATGATAAACGTCAAAATATTGCTATATTCGATGATTTTTCGTACGAAACAAAATGCAAGAAAACTTGCTTAAAATGCAATATTATGCGAAATTCTGAGATTTGAAGGCCAAATCACATATCGTGATACTACATGAAATAGTATCGAAATATTGGTAAAAATGAATATATTTACGTAATATCAAACTACATGAAAAACGTGAAAAAAGTCACTATATAACCATATTTGAGGATTTTAACTTCAAATCATAGAGCGAGGTTTCGTATTATTTAGTCCCAAGAAAAGATATATGACAATGTTGTTTCCAATACAAATGATAAAAAACAATGTGTTTTCAATAGAATTAACTATAATGTTCTTGATTTTCCGTTTATATTATCGAGGGAAGATGTACACGTAAAACCGCTCTAATCCGGCTGAAACGTCGATATATGCAATAAAAACCGAACTTCTCCCCTTTTCAATATCTTACTCAGTATTTTAACGAGAAACAAATAGATGATTGAAAATGAAGTATTTAAGGTTATTATCTAATCAATTATGTGTTTGCATCATTTTTATCGTATATATATATGAATTAAAACCCATGGACTGAAAATTCACAAAAACGTGGAAAACGGCAAAATATTGCCTAATTCGATGACATTTTGTTTAAATCACATGAAGGAGAAGGAGATGATAAACGTTAAAATATTGCTAAATTCGATGATTTTTCGTACGAAGCAAAATGCAAGAAAACTTGCTTAAAATGCAATATTATGCGAAATTCTGAGATTTGAAGGCCAAATCACATATCGTGATACTACATGAAATAGTATCGAAATATTGGTAAAAATGAATATATTTACGTAATATCAAACTACATGAAAAACGTGAAAAAAGTCACTATATAACCATATTTGAGGATTTTAACTTCAAATCATAGAGCGAGGTTTCGTATTATTTAGTTCCAAGAAAAGACATATGACAATGTTGTTTCCAATACAAATGATAAAAAACAATGTGTTTTCAATAGAATTAACTATAATGTTCTTGATTTTCCGTTTATATTATCGAGGGAAGATGTACACGTAAAACCGCTCTAATTCGGCTGAAACGTCGATATATGCAATAAAAACCGAACTTCTCCCCTTTTCAATATCTTACTCAGTATTTTAACGAGAAACAAATAGATGATTGAAAATGAAGAATTTAAGGTTATTATCTAATCAATTATGTGTTTGCATCATTTTTATCGTATATATATGAATTAAAACCCATGGACTGAAAATTCACAAAAACGTGGAAAACGGCAAAATATTGTCTAATTCGATGACATTTTGTTTAAATCACATGAAGGAAAAGGAGATGATAAACGTTAAAATATTGCTAAATTCGATGATTTTTCGTACGAAGCAAAATGCAAGAAAACTTGCTTAAAATGCAATATTATGCGAAATTCTGAGATTTGAAGGCCAAATCACATATTGTGATACTACATGAAATAGTATCGAAATATTGGTAAAAATGAATATATTTACGTAATATCAAACTACATGAAAAACGTGAAAAAAGTCACTATATAACCATATATGAGGATTTTAACTTTAAATCATAGAGCGAGGTTTCGTATTATTTAGTTCCAAGAAAAGACATATGACAATGTTGTTTCCAATACAAATGATAAAAAACAATGTGTTTTCAATAGAATTAACTATAATGTTCTTGATTTTCCGTTTATATTAACGATGGAAGATGTACACGTAAAACCGCTCTAATCCGGCTGAAACGTCGATATATGCAATAAAAACCGAACTTCTCCCCTTTTCAACATCTTACTCAGTATTTTAACGAGAAACAATTAGATGATTGAAAATAAAGTATTTAAGGTTATTATCTAATCAATTATGTGTTTGCATCATTTTTATCGTATATATATGAATTAATACTCATGGACTGAAAATTCACAAAAACTTGGAAAACGGCAAAATATTGCCTAATTCGATGATATTTTGTTTAAATCACATGAAGGAAAAGGGATGATAAACGTCAAAATATTGCTAAATTCGATGATTTTCCGTACGAAACAAAATGCAAGAGAACTTGCTTAAAATGCAATATTATGCGAAATTTTGAGATTTCAAGGCCAAATCACATATCGTGATACTACATGAAATAGTATCGAAATATTGGTAAAAATGAATATATTTACGTAATATCAAACTACATGAAAAACGTGAAAAAAGTCACTATTTAACCATATTTGAGGATTTTAACTTCAAATCATGGAGCGAGATTTCGTATTATTTGGATCCAAGAAAAGACATATGACAATGTTGTTTCCAATACAAATGATAAAAATCAAAGTGTTTTCATTAGAATTAACTGAAATGTTCCTGGTTTTCCGTTTATATTACCGATGGAAGATGTACACGAAAACCGCTCTATTCCGGCTGAAACGTCGATATATGCAATAAAAACCGAACTTCTCCCCTTTTCAATATCTTACTCAGTATTTTAACGAGAAACAAATAGTTGATTGAAAATGAAGTATTTAAGGCTATTATCTAATCAATTATGTGTTTGCATCATTTTTATCGTATATATATGAATTAATACCCATGGACTGAAAATTCAAAAAACGTGGAAAAACGGCAAAATATTGCCAAATTCGATGATATTTTGTTTAAATGACATGAAGGAAAAGGGGATGATAAACGTCAAAATATTGCTAAATTCGATGATTTTTCGTACGAAACAAAATGCAAGAAAACTTGCTTAAAATGCAATTTTACGCGAAATTCTGAGATTTGAAGGGCAAATCACATATCGTGATTTGCCCGAAATACATATCATGTATCATACTGATACATGAAATAGTATCGGAATATTGGTAAAAATGAATATATTTGCGTAATATCAAACTACATGATTAACGTGAAAAAGTTACTATTTTACCATATTTGAGGATTTTACCTTCAAATCGTAGAGCGAGGTTTCGTATTATTTAGATCCAAGAAAAGACATATGACAATGTTGTTTCCAATACAAATGATAAAAATCAATGTCTTTTCATTAGAATTAACTAAAATGTTCCTGATTTTCCGTTTATATTACCGATGGAAGATGTACACGAAAACCGCTCTATTCCGGCTGAAACGTCGATATATGCAATAAAATCAGAATTTCTCCGCCTTTTAATATCTTTCTCAGTATTTTAACGAGAAAGAAATAGTTGATTGAAAATGAAGTATTTAAGGTTATTATCTAATCAATTATGTGTTTGCATCATTTTTATCGTATTATATTAACGATGGAAGATGATTAAAACGATGGTTTTAATATGAATTAAAACCCATGGGCTGAAAATTCACAAAAACGTGGAAAACGGCAAAATATTGCCTAATTCGATGATCTTTTGTTTAAATCACATGAAGGAAAAGGAGATGATAAACGTCAAAATATTGCTATATTCGATGATTTTTCGTACGAAACAAAATGCAAGAAAACTTGCTTAAAATGCAATATTATGCGAAATTCTGAGATTTGAAGGCCAAATCACATATCGTGATACTACATGAAATAGTATCGAAATATTGGTAAAAATGAATATATTTACGTAATATCAAACTACATGAAAAACGTGAAAAAAGTCACTATATAACCATATTTGAGGATTTTAACTTCAAATCATAGAGCGAGGTTTCGTATTATTTACATCCAAGAAAAGACATATGACAATGTTGTTTCTAATACAAATGATAAAAAACAATGTGTTTTCATTAGAATTAACTATAATGTTCTTGATTTTCCGTTTATATTAACGATGGAAGATGTACACGTAAAACCGCTCTAATCCGGCTGAAACGTTGATATATGCAATAAAAACCGAACTTCTCCCCTTTTCAATATCTTACTCAGTATTTTAACGAGAAACAAATAGATGATTGAAAATGAAGTATTTAAGGTTATTATCTAATCAATTATGTGTTTGCATCATTTTTATCGTATATATATATGAATTAATACCCATGGACGGAAAATTCACAAAAACGTGGAAAACGGCAAAATATTGCCTAATTCGATGATATTTTGTTTAAATCACATGAAGAAAAAGGAGATGATGAACGTTAAAATATTGCTAAATTCGATGATTTTTCGTACGAAGCAAAATGCAAGAAAACTTGCTTAAAATGCAATATTATGCGAAATTCTGAGATTTGAAGGCCAAATCACATATCGTGATACTACATGAAATAGTATCGAAATATTGGTAAAAATGAATATATTTACGTAATATCAAACTACATGAAAAACGTGAAAAAAGTCACTATATAACCATATTTGAGGATTTTAACTTCAAATCATAGAGCGAGGTTTCGTATTATTAAGTTCCAAAAAAAGACATATGACAATGTTGTTTCCAATACAAATGATAAAAAACAATGTGTTTTCAATAGAATTAACTATAATGTTCTTGATTTTCCGTTTATATTAACGATGGAAGATGTACACGTAAAACCGCTCTAATCCGGCTGAAACGTCGATATATGCAATAAAAACCGAACTTCTCCCCTTTTCAACATCTTAATCAGTATTTTAACGAGAAACAATTAGATGATTGAAAATAAAGTATTTAAGGTTATTATCTAATCAATTATGTGTTTGCATCATTTTTATCGTATATATATGAATTAATACCCATGGACTGAAAATTCACAAAAACTTGGAAAACGGCAAAATATTGCCTAATTCGATGATATTTTGTTTAAATCACATGAAGGAAAAGGAGATGATAAACGTTAAAATATTGCTAAATTCGATGATTTTCCGTACGAAACAAAATACAAGAGAACTTGCTTAAAATGCAATATTATGCGAAATTTTGAGATTTCAAGGCCAAATCACAAATCGTGATACTACATGAAATAGTATCGAAATATTGGTAAAAATGAATATATTTACGTAATATCAAACTACATGAAAAACGTGAAAAAAGTCACTATTTAACCATATTTGAGGATTTTAACTTCAAATCATAGAGCGAGATTTCGTATTATTTGGATCCAAGAAAAGACATATGACAATGTTGTTTCCAATACAAATGATAAAAATCAAAGTGTTTTCATTAGAATTAACTAAAATGTTCCTGGTTTTCCGTTTATATTACCGATGGAAGATGTACACGAAAACCGCTCTATTCCGGCTGAAACGTCGATATATGCAATAAAAACCGAACTTCTCCCTTTTTCAATATCTTACTCAGTATTTTAACGAGAAACAAATAGATGATTGAAAATGAAGAATTTAAGGTTATTATCTAATCAATTATGTGTTTGCATCATTTTTATCGTATATATATGAATTAAAACCCATGGACTGAAAATTCACAAAAACGTGGAAAACGGCAAAATATTGCCTAATTCGATGACATTTTGTTTAAATCACATGAAGGAAAAGGAGATGATAAACGTTAAAATATTGCTAAATTCGATGATTTTTTGTACGAAGCAAAATGCAAGAAAACTTGCTTAAAATGCAATATTATGCAAAATTCTGAGATTTGAAGGCCAAATCACATATTGTGATACTACATGAAAACGTATCGAAATATTGGTAAAAATGAATATATTTACGTAATATCAAACTACATGAAAAACGTGAAAAAGTCACTATATAACCATATTTGAGGATTTTAACTTCAAATCATAGAGCGAGGTTTCGTATTATTTAGTTCCAAGAAAAGACATATGACAATGTTGTTTCCAATACAAATGATAAAAAACAATGTGTTTTCAATAGAATTAACTATAATGTTCTTGATTTTCCGTTTATATTAACGATGGAAGATGTACACGTAAAACCGCTCTAATCCGGCTGAAACGTCGATATATGCAATAAAAACCGAACTTCTCCCCTTTTCAACATTTTACTCAGTATTTAAACGAGAAACAATTAGATGATTGAAAATTATGTATTTAAGGTTATTATCTAATCAATTATGTGTTTGCATCATTTTTATCGTATATATATGAATTAATACCCATGGACTGAAAATTCACAAAAACTTGGAAAACGGCAAAATATTGCCTAATTCGATGATATATTGTTTAAATCACATGAAGGAAAAGGGATGATAAACGTCAAAATATTGCTAAATTCGATGATTTTTCGCACGAAACAAAATGCAAGAAAACTTGCTTAAAATGCAATATTACGCGAAATTCTGAGATTTGAAGGGCAAATCACATATCGTGATTTGCCCGAAATACATATCATGTATCATACTGATACATGAAATAGTATCGGAATATTGGTAAAATTGAATATATTTGCGTAATATCAAACTACATGATTAACGTGAAAAAGTTACTATTTTACCATATTTGAGGATTTTACCTTCAAATCATAGAGCGAGGTTTCGTATTATTTAGATCCAAGAAAAGACATATGACAATGTTGTTTCCAATACAAATGATAATAATCAATGTCTTTTCATTAGAATTAACTAAAATCTTCCTGATTTTCCGTTTATATTACCGATGGAAGATGTACACGAAAACCGCTCTATTCCGGCTGAAACGTCGATATATGCAATAAAATCAGAATTTCTCCGCCTTTCAATATCTTACTCAGTATTTTAACGAGAAAGAAATAGTTGATTGAAAATGAAGTATTTAAGGTTATTATCTAATGAATTATGTGTTTGCATCATTTTTATCGTATATATATGAATTAAAACCCATGGACTGAAAATTCACAAAAACGTGGAAAACGGCAAAATATTGCCTAATTCGATGATATTTTGTTTAAATCACATGAAGGAAAAGGAGATGATAAACGTCAAAATATTGCTATATTCGATGATTTTTCGTACGAAACAAAATGCAAGAAAACTTGCTTAAAATGCAATAATATGCGAAATTCTGAGATTTGAAGGCCAAATCACATATCGTGATACTACATGAAATAGTATCGAAATATTGGTAAAAATGAATATATTTACGTAATATCAAACTACATGAAAAACGTGAAAAAAGTCACTATATAACCATATTTGAGGATTTTAACTTCAAATCATAGAGCGAGGTTTCGTATTATTTAGATCCAAGAAAAGACATATGACAATGTTGTTTCCAATACAAATGATAAAAAACAATGTGTTTTCATTAGAATTAACTATAATGTTCTTGATTTTCCGTTTATATTAACGATGGAAGATGTACACGTAAAACCGCTCTAATCCGGCTGAAACGTCGATATATGCAATAAAAACCGAACTTCTCCCCTTTTCAATATCTTACTCAGTATTTTAACGAGAAACAAATAGATGATTGAAAATGAAGTATTTAAGGTTATTATCTAATCAATTATGTGTTTGCATCATTTTTATCGTATATATATATGAATTAATACCCATGGACGGAAAATTCACAAAAACGTGGAAAACGGCAAAATATTGCCTAATTCGATGACATTTTGTTTAAATCACATGAAGGAAAAGGAGATGATAAACGTTAAAATATTGCTAAATTCGATCATTTTTCGTACGAAGCAAAATGCAAGAAAACTTGCTTAAAATGCAATATTATGCGAAATTCTGAGATTTGAAGGCCAAATCACATATCGTGATACTACATGAAATAGTATCGAAATATTGGTAAAAATGAATATATTTACGTAATATCAAACTACATGAAAAACGTGAAAAAAGTCACTATATAACCATATTTGAGGATTTTAACTTCAAATCATAGAGCGAGGTTTCGTATTATTTAGTTCCAAGAAAAGATATATGACAATGTTGTTTCCAATACAAATGATAAAAAACAATGTGTTTTCAATAGAATTAACTATAATGTTCTTGATTTTCCGTTTTATTATCGAGGGAAGATGTACACGTAAAACCGCTCTAATCCGGCTGAAACGTCGATATATGCAATAAAAACCGAACTTCTCCCCTTTTCAATATCTTACTCAGTATTTTAACGAGAAACAAATAGATGATTGAAAATGAAGTATTTAAGGTTATTACCTAATCAATTATGTGTTTGCATCATTTTTATCGTATATATATATGAATTAAAACCCATGGACTGAAAATTCACAAAAACGTGGAAAACGGCAAAATATTGCCTAATTCGATGACATTTTGTTTAAATCACATGAAGGAGAAGGAGATGATAAACGTTAAAATATTGCTAAATTCGATGATTTTTCGTACGAAGCAAAATGCAAGAAAACTTGCCTAAAATGCTATATTATGCGAAATTCTGAGATTTGAAGGCCAAATCACATATCGTGATACTACATGAAATAGTATCGAAATATTGGTAAAAATGAATATATTTACGTAATATCAAACTACATGAAAATCGTGAAAAAAGTCACTATATAACCATATTTGAGGATTGTAACTTCAAATCATAGAGCGAGGTTTCGTATTATTTAGTTCCAAGAAAAGACATATGACAATGTTGTTTCCAATACAAATGATAAAAAACAATGTGTTTTCAATAGAATTAACTATAATGTTCTTGATTTTCCGTTTATATTATCGAGGGAAGATGTACACGTAAAACCGCTCTAATCCGGCTGAAACGTCGATATATGCAATAAAAACCGAACTTCTCCCCTTTTCAATATCTTACTCAGTATTTTAACGAGAAACAAATAGATGATTGAAAATGAAGAATTTAGGGTTATTATCTAATCAATTATGTGTTTGCATCATTTTTATCGTATATATATGAATTAAAACCCATGGACTGAAAATTCACAAAAACGCGGAAAACGGCAAAATATTGTCTAATTCGATGACATTTTGTTTAAATCACATGAAGGAAAAGGAGATGATAAACGTTAAAATATTGCTAAATTCGATGATTTTTCGTACGAAGCAAAATGCAAGAAAACTTGCTTAAAATGCAATATTATGCGAAATTCTGAGATTTGAAGGCCAAATCACATATTGTGATACTACATGAAATAGTATCGAAATATTGGTAAAAATGAATATATTTACGTAATATCAAACTACATGAAAAACGTGAAAAAAGTCACTATATAACCATATTTGAGGATTTTAACTTCAAATCATAGAGCGAGGTTTCGTATTATTTAGTTCCAAGAAAAGACATATGACAATGTTGTTTCCAATACAAATGATAAAAAACAATGTGTTTTCAATAGAATTAACTATAATGTTCTTGATTTTCTGTTTATATTAACGATGGAAGATGTACACGTAAAACCGCTCTAATCCGGCTGAAACGTCGATATATGCAATAAAAACCGAACTTCTCCCCTTTTCAACATCTTACTCAGTATTTTAACGAGAAACATTTAGATGATTGAAAATAAAGTATTTAAGGTTATTATCTAATCAATTATGTGTTTGCATCATTTTTATCGTATATATATGAATTAATACCCATGGACTGAAAATTCACAAAAACTTGGAAAACGGCAAAATATTGCCTAATTCGATGATATTTTGTTTAAATCACATGAAGGAAAAGGAGATGATAAACGTTAAAATATTGCTAAATTCCATGATTTTCCGTACGAAACAAAATACAAGAGAACTTGCTTAAAATGCAATATTATGCGAAATTTTGAGATTTCAAGGCCAAATCACAAATCGTGATACTACATGAAATAGTATCGAAATATTGGTACAAATGAATATATTTACGTAATATCAAACTACATGAAAAACGTGAAAAAAGTCACTATTTAACCATATTTGAGGAGTTTAACTTCAAATCATAGAGCGAGATTTCGTATTATTTGGATCCAAGAAAAGACATATGACAATGTTGTTTCCAATACAAATGATAAAAATCAAAGTGTTTTCATTAGAATTAACTAAAATGTTCCTGGTTTTCCGTTTATATTACCGATGGAAGATGTACACGAAAACCGCTCTATTCCGGCTGAAACGTCGATATATGCAATAAAAACCGAACTTCTCCCCTTTTCAATATCTTACTCAGTATTTTATCGAGAAACAAGTAGATGATTGAAAATGAAGAATTTAAGGTTATTATCTAATCAATTATGTGTTTGCATCATTTTTATCGTATATATATGAATTAAAACCCATGGACTGAAAATTCACAAAAACGTGGAAAACGGCAAAATATTGCCTAATTCGATGACATTTTGTTTAAATCACATGAAGGAAAAGGAGATGATAAACGTTAAAATATTGCTAAATTCGATGATTTTTCGTACGAAGCAAAATGCAAGAAAACTTGCTTAAAATGCAATATTATGCAAAATTCTGAGATTTGAAGGCCAAATCACATATTGTGATACTACATGAAATAGTATCGAAATATTGGTAAAAATGAATATATTTACGTAATATCAAACTACATGAAAAACGTGAAAAAAGTCACTATATAACCATATTTGAGGATTTTAACTTCAAATCATAGAGCGAGGTTTCGTATTATTTACATCAAAGAAAAGACATATGACAATGTTGTTTCCAATACAAATGATAAAAAACAATGTGTTTTCATTAGAATTGACTATAATGTTCTTGATTTTCCGTTTATATTAACGATAGAAGATGTACACGTAAAACCGCTCTAATCCGGCTGAAACGTTGATATATGCAATAAAAACCGAACTTCTCCCCTTTTCAATATCTTACTCAGTATTTTAACGAGAAACAAATAGATGATTGAAAATAAAGTATTTAAGGTTATTATCTAATCAATTATGTGTTTGCACATGAAATAGTATCGAAATATTATTAAAAATGAATATATTTACGTAATATCAAACTACATGAAAAACGTGAAAAAAGTCACTATTTAACCATATTTGAGGATTTTAACTTCAAATCATAGAGCGAGATTTCGTATTATTTGGATCCAAGAAAAGACATATGACAATGTTGTTTCCAATACAAATGACAAAAATCAAAGTGGTTTCATTAGAATTAACTAAAATGTTCCTGGTTTTCCGTTTATATTACCGATGGAAGATGTACACGAAAACCGCTCTATTCCGGCTGAAACGTCAATATTTGCAATAAAATCAGAATTTCTCCGCCTTTCAATATCTTACTCAGTATTTTAACGAGAAAGAAATAGTTGATTGAAAATGAAGTATTTAAGGTTATTATCTAATCAATTATGTGTTTGCATCATTTTTATCGTATATATATATGAATTAAAACCCATGGACTGAAAATTCACAAAAACGTGGAAAACGGCAAAATATTGCCTAATTCGATGATATTTTGTTTAAATCACATGAAGGAAAAGGAGATGATAAACGTCAAAATATTGCTATATTCGATGATTTTTCGTACGAAACAAAATGCAAGAAAACTTGCTTAAAATGCAATATTATGCGAAATTCTGAGATTTGAAGGCCAAATCACATATCGTGATACTACATGAAATAGTATCGAAATATTTGTAAAAATGAATATATTTACGTAATATCAAACTACATGAAAAACGTGAAAAAAGTCACTATATAACCATATTTGAGGATTTTAACTTCATATCATAGAGCGAGGTTTCGTATTATTTGGATCCAAGAAAAGACATATGACAATGTTGTTTCCAATACAAATGATAAAAAACAATGTGTTTTCATTAGAATTAACTATAATGTTCTTGATTTTCCGTTTATATTACCGATGGAAGATGTACACGTAAAACCGCTCTAATCCGGCTGAAACGTCGATATATGCAATAAAAACCGAACTTCTCCCCTTTTCAACATCTTACTCAGTATTTTAACGAGAAACAAATAGATGATTGAAAATGAAGTATTTAAGGTTATTATCTAATCAATTATGTGTTTGCATCATTTTTCTTGTATATATATGAATTAATACCCATGGACTGAACATTCACAAAAACGTGGAAAACGGCAAAATATTGCCTAATTCGATGATATTTTGTTTAAATCAGATGAAGGAAAAGGGGATGATAAACGTCAAAATATTGCTAAATTCGATGATTTTCCGTACGAAACAAAATGCAAGAAAACTTGCTTAAAATGCAATATTACGCGAAATTCTGAGATTTGAAGGGCAAATCACATATCGTGATACTACATGAAATAGTATCGAAATATTGGTAAAAATGAATATATTTACGTAATATCAAACTACATGAAAAACGTGAAAAAAGTCACTATTTAACATATTTGAGGATTTTAACTTCAAATCATAGAGCGAGATTTCGTATTATTTGGATCCAAGAAAAGACATATGACAATGCAACCCGTTCTCACACAAGACAGCACATATATGACTTAATGCTTAAAGTCAATATGTTGAATATGAATTAGTATATATGTGATATATTCCCAGTTACTTTTTTTACCGAGGCCCAAACTCTTCCTCACGTACCAATTTACGTGCCACAGTACCCGTCCGTCAACATAGATAGCAGAATATTCGTGATTGGTTCAATTATAAGGAAAATTGTAGTTTTCAGGTCCCACATGGGTTGTGAAATTTACCTACTGTTGTCCATGCTCTTATAATATTACAGATCAACTATATCCTATTGAAGGCTCGTAGTTTTGTTTTGAGAAATATTAGTTGTTCTTAGTAAATTATGATAAGCACTAGAAATTATTACATAGAATAACAGTGCTTCACCTATCAATATTATATACCATAGTTTGGCTTTAAAAATCTTTAAAGAATGTTTTGTAGGAACGCTAACAGAAAACGATGTTACATTTGAATGTCTATGGGGCAACTACTGCAAACAGGACGGTATTGTGTCTACTATACCAACTATAGCTAGGATGGGTATATTGTCACCTACCGCCTGTTAGGTGGGAAAGGGGTCCAATACCACCCACAGGATGGGTATAAGGGTCACATCCACCCACAGGATGAGTATGGGGATCACATCCACCCACAGGAAGGGTATGGGGTCCAATACCACCCACAGGATGAGTATGGCGTCCACTACAACCCACAGGATGGGTATGGGGCTCCAACCACCCATAGAATGGGTATGGGGCTCCAACCACAAATAAAATGGGTATAGGGTCCAATAATACCCACTGGATGTTTAAGGCGTCCATTGCCGCGCGTCGAGCTCGAAAACCGCAGCATTCATCTCAGAACCATGCCTTTTTCACACAGATTCCTTAATAAACGTAAGAGTTTTATATGTCACAAGAAAGATAGAAATATAAGCTTCATTCTAAATACCTTACCATGGGCATATTTAAATTTAAAGCGAAGATACGTGTACTTTTATAATAGCCGAGCTTTAACCCCGGACAGATTGATCGACCGAGCAACTCTCTCTCAGAACAATGTTTATTTCACGTGAATTCGTTAATAAACATTTATGTTTTATATGTCTCAAGAAAGGCAGACATATAAGCTTCACTTTAAACACTTTACCATAGACATATTTAAAGTTCTAATGAAGATACATGTATTTTAAAAATTACGGAGCTCCCACCCCGTACAGACTGAACGACAGAGCAACTCTCTCTCAGATCAATGTTTATTTCACGTAAATTCGTTAATAAACACAAATGTTTTATATGTCTTAAGCAAGATAGAAATAAGAGCTTCATTTTAAATACATTACAATAGACATATTTATAGCTCAAGTGAAGATACATATGTTTTTATAGTAGCGCTCAGTAGCTTGTCGGGCATGGAGTGCAGACGCCTACGCACTTGCCGATATATTGTATAATTATCAAAGATACGCTAATAAAGCCTAAAATCTTATATGCCTCCAGAAAGACCGAGATATGAACATTATTATGATTTCACCAAATGAAATATACCATGTTCGAGAACAAAGATATATCAATTTTAAATTAAGTTTCGACTCTTGCTCGGGAGAGAGAGAGGGAGCGACTCTCGCCCCATCTATTGGAGATTCTGTCCACTAAAGACCCAAAGCTACTCAAACCCTCCTAGCATTATTTAAGTAATGAAGTAATATGGTATATTTACTATAATGTGGGTGCTGAATGCAGAACATGAGAAAACATATATTTACTCCAAACTAATATAATTTCATTATGAAATAAGTAAATAAGTAGCATCAAAGGAAGTCGACGGTCCAAGCGTCAATGTTGTGGAACGACTTATCCAAGATATATCGTTGTTTGGAAAGTGTTTGTTGGCATATCCAGTTGTCGCACTTCTCTGCACAAATTATCACAAATTTAAATTATAATGTTAACAAGTAGAATACGTATTTTTAATAAAATCTAACATAGCTAGCCAGAAAACATTTAACATTTATTAAAAAAATATATGTTTGGAAGTTAAATCGACTTCATAGGACAATAGTGTTGTTATATATACTCGTTATTCGTTGACATGCGTTCGCTACTTAAACTACCATGTACTGTACTTATGTGAAATCTCCCATGTCTCTTCGCTCATCTCACCGAACCCTACAGGCTCTGTGATATATTGCTTAATTAATTGAGATTCACAAATAAAGCTTATAATTGTATATGTTATCAAAAAGGCAGAGCTTATTTTAGTTCATTTATTATGCACCCCATACCCATCCTATGGGCGATAGTGGAGTGTTACAGAGACGCATAATGGGCTCAGGGACTGAGCCCCACAATTCATATAGCCAAGGAAGTTATAATCTTGATAAGCTAGTTACAAAAGTCAATGCACATTGTCACATCAACAATGGGCTCGAGACCGACCACAAGTACAGTTTATAATTTAAGCAACTGACATATATGGAGGGCTAGTGTCACAATTGATTTGTTTATCCTACACATAACCCCCTCTCCCCCATCCAATGGGCAGCGGTGGATAGGTTACAATCAAGTCGTTTTTTGCGTTTTATTCAGAGATTAGATCTTATTGGGTGAGGAAAGATATTCATATTTTAAAGAAGGCTTCTTGGCTGATGCTCTCCATTGATGGAAAATATACAACCTTTTGAAAATCAATGTTAGTTTGATCTAGATATTGTAATTAACGAAAGTATTTATGTCATCTGAAAGGTAGAAATATAGGCTACATCTAAAATCCTTTGTCATAAATATAACTGAAGTGAAAACGAAGATATATGCGTTTTGATAGTTACTTGATGGCTAGCTCTGAGAGTGTGAAGCCCTGCACACCAGCCAATAAATTGTATAATTAGTTTCCATATATTTTAATTAATCTTAAAAATCTATATATCAGAAGAAAGGAAGATGTAGCCGTTAATGTGACATTTAAAAATATATATATCTTAAGTTAAATAAATAATATCACCTTATCGCCGGTGTCCGGACACATAAAAATTACCTAGGTATCAGTATCCAGCCAGGCGGTGATCACAGGCTGCACAATACTGATAAATTATGTAATGCACTACTTGTGGTCCATCTCGAACCCATTTATGATGTGACGACTTATAGTGAATTTTGTAACTAGCTCATCAAGATTGTAACTTGCTTAGCTAAATGATTTGTGGGGTTCGGTCCATTCATTTTCTTTCTTTATTATGCACCCCATAATACACATCCCGTGGGCGGTGGTGTAAAGGATTACAGAGGCACATAATCGGTTCAGGAACTGAACCCTCTAGTTCGTTTAGCTAAGCAAATAACAATCTTTTGACGCTAGTTACAAAATTATTAATGTACACATACTTATGCATACATGTACATATTCATACGTATACATATATACATACACATACATATTTAATCACCACCACAAATACACACATCAGTAATCTTTTGTGTCACAAGTGATTCAACAAGAGGCTCACAACAGTCACTATACAAGGCACTTTACATCTATGGTGAGTCGCACAGTTACTAGTCTTGCTGCACACCCACCCAACTGGGCGGCAGCTTTACAGTCATGTGCTCCACACCCACCCAACTGGGCGGCAGCTTTACAGTCATGTGCTCCACACCCATCCAACTGGGCGGCAGCTTTACAGTCATGTGCTCCACACCCACCCAACTGGACGGCAGCTTTACAGTCATGTGCTCCACACCCACCAAACTGGGCGACAGCTTTACAGTCATGTGCTCCACACCCACCCAACTGGACGGCAGCTTTACAGTCATGTGCTCCACACCCACCCAACTGGGCGGCAGCTTTACAGTCATGTGCTCCACACCCACCCAACTGGGCGGCAGCTTTACAGTCATGTGCTCCACACCCACCCAACTGGGCGGCTGCTTTACAGTCATGTGCTCCACACCCACCCAACTGGGCGGCAGCTTTACAGTCATGTGCTCCACACCCACCCAACTGGGCGACAGCTTTACAGTCATGTGCTCCACACCCACCCAACTGGGCGGCAGCTTTACAGTCATGTGCTCCACACCCACCCAACTGGGCGGCAGCTTTACAGTCATGTGCTCCACACCCACCCAACTGGGCGGCAGCTATACAGTCATGTGCTCCACACCCACCCAACTGGGCGGCAGCTTTACAGTCATGTGCTCCACACCCACCCAACTGGGCGGCAGCTTTACAGTCATGTGCATGCATTACCTACAGTAAGCAAATTTTGGATACTTCGCTAAGATTTCGGGCAGCACATCATTATGAATGAAGTACTTACACATTTCATGGACACTATTGATGTTGTTATCTTTAAATTCCGCTATTTTTCACATTCCATTATATAATGACTCAAAGTATGCGAATAGTTCTGCTGACAGAGTTTACATTTAGTCAAATCTAGATCATCAGATGTTACAAACTTCCAGAGGTACTTGTAGCTGAGCCTAAACCTAGCAGTGGTAACATCTAGAAGTCTGCTAACATTATTGGATGACCCATAGACGAGCGATTCATCAAAGTTTATACAATATTGTGAAATTGAGAGTCAGTGTAGTAACATAAATTGGTAAATAATAAATATTGTAAGTTAAGAATCTGAAGCATGTGTGTGTGTTGGGGGGGGGGGGGGGGCGGGGGTTATACCCTTGGTAAGCGAGAGTGGAAAGTAACCTTAGACGTACTGCGGTCAATGTGGGGGGGGGGGGGGGAGGGGGAGGGAGGGTGGGAGAGTCAAATCCACCCTCCAACATCTGGGCATAGTACCACCAGCCTCCACAACACTCCATCAGCCTCCAGCTGATGCTTGTAGATGCCTCATCTAACCTCACCTATGTCACACATTAACCTACAGTTCCTGTGATGTTTAAACTCATCACAGTGGCGTCTCACCAATATAAACTGTATTGGATTTTGTCCCGAAATAGCTATATGCTGACTGGACGTGTATGTATGTATGTATGTATGTATGTATGTATGTATGTATGTATGTATGTATGTATGTATGTATGTATGTATGTATGTATGTATGTATGTATGTATGTATGTATGTATGTATGTATGTATGTATGTATGTATGTATGTATGTATGCATGTATGTATGTATGTATGTATGTATGTATGTATGTATGTATGTATGTATGTATGTATGTATGTATGTATGTATGTATGTATGTATGTATGTATGTATGTATGCATGCATGCATGTATGTATGTATGTATGTATGTATGTATGTATGTATGTATGTATGTATGTATGTATGTATGTATGTATGTATGTATGTATGTATGTATGTATGTATGTATGTATGCATGTATGTATGTATGTATGCATGTATGTATGTATGTATGTATGTATGTATGTATGTATGTATGTATGTATGTATGTATGTATGTATGTATGTATGTATGTATGTATGTATGTATGCATGTATGTATGTATGTATGTATGTATGTATGTATGTATGTATGTATGTATGTATGTATGTATGTATGTATGTATGTATGTATGTATGTATGTATGTATGTATGTATGTATGCATGTATGTATGTATGTATGTATGTATGTATGTATGTATGTATGTATGTATGTATGTATGTATGTATGTATGTATGTATGTATGTATGTATGTATGTATGTATGTATGTATGTATGTATGTATGTATGTATGTATGTATGTATGTATGTATGTATGTATGTATGTATGTATGTATGTATGCATGCATGTATGTATGTATGTATGTATGTATGTATGTATGTATGTATGTATGTATGTATGTATGTATGTATGTATGTATGTATGTATGTATGTATGTATGCATGTATGCATGTATGTATGTATGTATGTATGTATGTATGTATGTATGTATGTATGTATGTATGTATGTATGTATGTATGTATGTATGTATGTATGTATGTATGTATGTATGTATGTATGTATGTATGTATGTATGTATGTATGTATGTATGTATGTATGCATGTGTGTATGTATGTATTCCCAATCACGTTAAAGACTCCCCCTCTATCATCCAGTTAAAGAGAAAAACAACTATACTAAATAATCAACTCCTTGTAACTTTAATTATGCTGACCTTCCTATCTGTATTCAGACTGAGCCTACCATCATTAAAGGTGATTATAACGCTAGCCATAGGAATATTGGTAATTCGCAGTTCAGTAATCGTAACGGCAACCAACTGGTGTCACTATTAGGTAGCCACGATGATGCACAGATTGTGGGTGACCTTGAACCAACGCATATCTACGGAGGTATTCTTGATCTATGTCTCGGTGTCAACGTCTCCCACACCGTGTGCGCCTCGTCAATAGTGCCAGTTATGGCGTCTGATCATCTGGCCATATTAGCCACTGTAAGCATTGGAAGCTCTATCCTCCCTGGTGGAGTGTTCAAGCGGAAGAGGCTGGCTGTGCCCATCGATCAACGAGACAATTTTGTTGCTCATGTGTCAGATTGGTGCAGTTCATCTGAGCCTTCATCAGTTGAAGATTTTAACAATGAGCTCACAGGTACTATCGAGCAGTTTATAGAATCACTTGATTCATCGTCCAGGCCACGTAACCCAAATTACACTGGTCATAGCACTTATGCTTATTATAATGATTCTAAATTGCATGCACTAAAACGCACTGCCAGAATAATTGGACTAGCTTGTAGAAGGACCCGCACTGCTGAAATGCTTCGGCTCTTTCAAGCGGCTCTGGCTAAGGCCAGGGAACGTATGGTGGAGCTGAGGCAGACAGACTGGGAAACTTTTGTCCGTGGTCTCAATTCTCACACGCCACTAAGTCGGGCATGGAAGGATATCAACAAGATCAAAGGGAAAAATGCTGCAGAGATCTCGTACCCTAATCCTCTGCACAGAGCAAATGATCTTGTTGATGCTTGGGCCACGACTTCCAGCTTTGACAGTCTTCCTCTACCCTCACAGAATGAATTAAATGATAGATATACTGATAGGGCAAGGTTCCTTGACTTCATGCTTCATCAAGAGGATGACTGTGACATGCTTTTTACTGAATACAAACTAGATTCTGCTCTACATAAAGGCAAAGCTACATCACCCGGGGAGGATGGAGTTACTTACGGCATACTGCTTATGCTTCTGCTAGTTCCAAGGAATACCTTTCTTCAATTGTATAATATGAGCTATGTAACTGGGGAGCTTCCTAAGTCATGGACCAACAGTGTTATTATTCCCATTCCTAAACCTCACCAGCCGAGTGCTTTATGCCCAGTCTCCCTCACTAGTTGTCTCTATAAGTGTCTTGAGAGGATGTTCTCAACCGTCTCCTTTACAAAATTAATAATATGTTGTCTCCCCAGATATATGGCTTTACGCATGGAAAGAGTGTACATCACTGTATTACCACATTCCTCACCCTGCATACTGATAGGTCATATACCACTTTCCTAGATCTTAAGTCAGCCTTTGACATTGCTAACCCACACGTCATTATGAGAGAACTTGCTAAAATGAATGTTGGAATGTTAATGTTAAAAATTGTTCAAACTGAAATAAATATATAACACTGTACGGTACAGTTGTGTTTAATTATGTTTTGCGATTCCTATGGAAAAGGTAATTGTGCACCAAGTACTACTAGGTCATTATGAGATATGCTGAATGTTGTCAATATACCATCTGAATACGCTTCACTTTGCGTTAATCATTGGACGTCCTAATGATTAAGGTCCCCAAAAGGACTTAATCAGACCTCAGTGGATAATTTTACTCTCCCTCTCTCTCTCTCTCTCTCCTCTCTCTCTCTCTCTCTCTCTCTCTCTATCTCTCTCTCTCTCTCTCTCTCTCTCTCTCTCTCTCTCTCTCTCTCTCTCTCTCTCTCTCTCTCTCTCTCTCTCTCTCTCTCTCTCTCTCTCTCTCTCTCTCTCTCTCTCTCTCTCTCTCTCTCTCTCTCTCTCTCTCTCTCTCTCTCTCTCTCTCCTCTCTCTCTCTCTCTCTCCCTCTCTCTCTCTCTCTCTCCTCTCTCTCTCTCTCTCTCTCTCTCTCTCTCTCTCTCTCTCTCTCTCTCTCTCTCTCTCTCTCTCTCTCTCTCTCTCTCTCTCTCTCTCTCTCTCTCTCTCTCTCTCTCTCTCTCTCTCTCTCTCTCTCTCTCTCTCTCTCTCTCTCTCTCTCTCTCTCTCTCTCTCTCTCTCTCTCTCTCTCTCTCTCTCTCTCTCTCTCTCTCTCTCTCTCTCTCTCTCTCTCTCTCTCTCTCTCTCTCTCTCTCTCTCTCTCTCTCTCTCTCTCTCTCTCTCTCTCTCTCTCTCTCTCTCTCTCTCTCTCTCAGAGCATCCCCTTATGTGTTGTATGTGGGTGCTGAAGTTCAGTCTCTTGTCTATGTATAGGTGAAGGAACTTTCCATAATTGTTATTGCTAATGTTTACTTGTAATACTGGGTATACATCCGGTGTTCTTACCCTCGACCGCGGCGAGGGTAAGCCGTGGCCGTATGGTCTGAAACCCACAAATATTTACAATGGGGGGATGGGGGGAATAACATTTCCTCTTCAAGCACGCGCACACAAATGAACTATGTTACTTAACTGGAAGCACTCGTACAACATAATTTACACGATTTCTCAGGATAATTATACTTCTTACCAGCATATATACAGTATAGTACCTAGGAGGTTCTCTTCAATGATATCTAAGATAATTAAAAGAACCCAAGCAAACCACTGTGGAAATGTGCAGGACAAACATATCAATTGTGACACTAGCTCTCCACTTATGGCATTTGCTTAATTTAGAAACTGTACTTGTGGTCGATCTCGAACCCATGTTGTTGATGTGACGATGTGTTATGAATTTTGTGGCTAGCTCCTCAAGATTGTAACTTGCTTAGATAAATAAATTGTGTGTTCAGTCCCTGAACCCATTATGTGATAAATTAACTAAACTAAAAACTATAGTCTGGCGACGAAGCCTGAACTGCATAATGTAAATAGGGATTAACCAGAAAAAGATATAGGTGAAGAATAACATCAGGTAACTGCGTTAATTACAATATTAGATCAAACTAACATTGATTTTCAAAAGGTTGTATATTTTCCATCAATGGAGAGCATCAGCCAAGAAGCCTTCTTTAAAATATGAATATCTTTCCTCACCCAATAAGATCTTATCTCTGAATAAAACGCAAAAAACGACTTGATTGTAACCTATTCACCGCTGCCCATTGGATGGGGGAGAGGGGGTTATGTGTAGGATAAACAAATCAATTGTGACACTAGCCCTCCATATATGTCAGTTGCTTAAATTATAAACTGTACTTGTGGTCGGTCTCGAGCCCATTGTTGATTTGACAATGTGCATTGACTTTTGTAACTAGCTTATCAAGATTATAACTTCCTTGGCTATATGAATTGTGGGGCTCAGTCCCTGAGCCCATTATGCGCCTCTGTAACACTCCACTATCGCCCATAGGATGGGTATGGGGTGCATAATAAATGAACTAAAATAAGCTCTGCCTTTTTGATAACATATACAATTATAAGCTTTATTTGTGAATCTCAATTAATTAAGCAATATATCACAGAGCCTGTAGGGTTCGGTGAGATGAGCGAAGAGACATGGGAGATTTCACATAAGTACAGTACATGGTAGTTTAAGTAGCGAACGCATGTCAACGAATAACGAGTATATATAACAACACTATTGTCCTATGAAGTCGATTTAACTTCCAAACATATATTTTTTTAATAAATGTTAAATGTTTTCTGGCTAGCTATGTTAGATTTTATTAAAAATACGTATTCTACTTGTTAACATTATAATTTAAATTTGTGATAATTTGTGCAGAGAAGTGCGACAACTGGATATGCCAACAAACACTTTCCAAACAACGATATATCTTGGATAAGTCGTTCCACAACATTGACGCTTGGACCGTCGACTTCCTTTGATGCTACTTATTTACTTATTTCATAATGAAATTATATTAGTTTGGAGTAAATATATGTTTTCTCATGTTCTGCATTCAGCACCCACATTATAGTAAATATACCATATTACTTCATTACTTAAATAATGCTAGGAGGGTTTGAGTAGCTTTGGGTCTTTAGTGGACAGAATCTCCAATAGATGGGGCGAGAGTCGCTCCCTCTCTCTCGCCCGAGCAAGAGTCGAAACTTAATTTAAAATTGACATATCTTTGTTCTCGAACATGATATATTTCATTTGGTGAAATCATAATAATGTTCATATCTCGGTCTTTCTGGAGGCATATAAGATTTTAGGCTTTATTAGCGTATCTTTGATTAATTATACAATATATCGGCAAGTGCGTAGGCGTCTGCACTCCATGCCCGACAAGCTACTGAGCGCTACTATAAAAACATATGTATCTTCACTTGAGCTATAAATATGTCTATTGTAATGTATTGAAAATGAAGCTCTTATTTCTATCTTGCTTAAGACATATAAAACATTTGTGTTTATTAACGAATTTACGTGAAATAAACATTGATCTGAGAGAGAGTTGCTCTGTCGTTCAGTCTGTACGGGGTGGGAGCTCCGTAATTTTTAAAATACATGTATCTTCATTAGAACTTTAAATATGTCTATGGTAAAGTGTTTAAAGTGAAGCTTATATGTCTGCCTTTCTTGAGACATATAAAACATATGTTTATTAACGAATTCACGTGAAATAAACATTGTTCTGAGAGAGAGTTGCTCGGTTGATCAATCTGTCCGGGGTTAAAGCTCGGCTATTATAAAAGTACACGTATCTTCGCTTTAAATTTAAATATGCCCATGGTAAGGTATTTAGAATGAAGCTTATATTTCTATCTTTCTTGTGACATATAAAACTCTTACGTTTATTAAGGAATCTGTGTGAAATAGGCATGGTTCTGAGATGAATGCTGCGGTTTTCGAGCTCGACGCGCGGCAATGGACGCCTTAAACATCCAGTGGGTGTTATTGGACCCTATACCCATTTTATTTGTGGTTGGAGCCCCATACCCATTCTATGGGTGGTTGGAGCCCCATACCCATCCTGTGGGTTGTAGTGGACGCCATACTCATCCTGTGGGTGGTATTGGACCCCATACCCTTCCTGTGGGTGGATGTGATCCCCATACTCATCCTGTGGGTGGATGTGACCCTCATACCCATCCTGTGGGTGGTATTGGACCCCTTTCCCACCTAACAGGCGGTAGGTGACAATATACCCATCCTAGCTATAGTTGGTATAGTAGACACAATACTGTCCTGTTTGCAGTAGTTTACCCCATAGACATTCAAATGTAACATCGTTTTCTGTTAGCGTTCCTACAAAACATTCTTTAAAGATTTTTAAAGCCAAACTATGGTATATAATATTGATTGGTGAAGCACTGTTATTCTATGTAATAATTTATAGTGCTTATTATAATTTACTAAGAACAACTAATATTTCTCAAAACAAAACTACGAGCCTTCAATAGGATATAGCTGATCTGTAATATTATAAGAGCATGGACAACAGTAGGTAAATTTCACAACACATGTGGGACCTGAAAACTACAATTTTCCTTATAATTGAACCAATCACGAATATTCTGCTATCTATGTTGACGGACGGGTACTGTGACACGTAAATTGGTACGTGAGGAAGAGCTTGGGCCTTGGTAAAAAAAGTAACTGGGAATATATCACATATTTACTAATTCATATTCAACATATTGACTTTAAGCATTAAGTCATATATGTGCTGTCTTGTGTGAGAACGGGTTGGACAATGTTGTTTCCAATACAAATGATAAAAATCAAAGTGTTTTCATTAGAATTAACTAAAATGTTCCTGGTTTTCCGTTTATATTACAGATGGAAGATGTACACGAAAATCGCTCTATTCCGGCTGAAACGTCGATATATGCAATAAAAACAGAACTTCTCCCCTTTTCAATATCTTACTCAGTATTTTAACGAGAAACAAATAGTTGATTGAAAATGAAATATTTAAGGTTATTATCTAATCAATTATGTGTTTGCATCATTTTTATCGTATATATATGAATTAATACCCATGGACTGAAAATTCAAAAAACGTGGAAAAACGGCAAAATATTGCCTAATTCGATGATATTTTGTTTAAATGACATGAAGGAAAAGGGGATGATAAACGTCAAAATATTGCTAAATTCGATGATTTTTCGTACGAAACAAAATGCAAGAAAACTTGCTTAAAATGCAATATTACGCGAAATTCTGAGATTTGAAGGGCAAATCACATATCGTGATTTGCCCGAAATACATATCATGTATCATACTGATACATGAAATAGTATCGGAATATTGGTAAAAATGAATATATTTGCGTAATATCAAACTACATGATTAACGTGAAAAAGTTGCTATTATACGATATATGAAGATTTTACCTTCAAATCATAGAGCGAGGTTTCGTATTATTTAGATCCAAGAAAAGACATATGACAATGTTGTTTCCAATACAAATGATAAAAATCAAAGTGTTTTCATTAGAATTAACTAAAATGTTCCTGGTTTTCCGTTTATATTACAGATGGAAGATGTACACGAAAATCGCTCTATTCCGGCTGAAACGTCGATATATGCAATAAAAACAGAACTTCTCCCCTTTTCAATATCTTACTCAGTATTTTAACGAGAAACAAATAGTTGATTGAAAATGAAGTATTTAAGGTTATTATCTAATCAATTATGTGTTTGCATCATTTTTATCATATATATATGAATTAATACCCATGGACTGAAAATTCAAGAAACGTGGAAAAACGGCAAAATATTGCCTAATTCGATGATATTTTGTTTAAATGACATGAAGGAAAAGGGGATGATAGACGTCAAAATATTGCTAAATTCGATGATTTTTCGTACGAAACAAAATGCAAGAAAACTTGCTTAAAATGCAATATTACGCGAAATTCTGAGATTTGAAGGGCAAATCACATATCGTGATTTGCCCGAAATACATATCATGTATCATACTGATACATGAAATAGTATCGGAATATTGGTAAAAATGAATATATTTGCGTAATATCAAACTACATGATTAACGTGAAAAAGTTGCTATTTTACCATATTTGAGGATTTTACCTTCAAATCATAGAGCGAGGTTTCGTATTATTTAGATCCAAGAAAAGACATATGACAATGTTGTTTCCAATACAAATGATAAAAATCAATGTCTTTTCATTAGAATTAACTGAAATGTTCCTGATTTTCCGTTTATATTACCGATGGAAGATGTACACGAAAACCGCTCTATTCCGGCTGAAACGTCGATATATGCAATAAAATCAGAATTTCTCCGCCTTTCAATATCTTACTCAGTATTTTAACGAGAAAGAAATAGTTGATTGAAAATGAAGTATTTAAGGTTATTATCTAATCAATTATGTGTTTGCATCATTTTTATCGTATATATATGAATTAAAACCCATGGACTGAAAATTCACAAAAACGTGGAAAACGGCAAAATATTGCCTAATTCGATGATATTTTGTTTAAATCACATGAAGGAAAAGGAGATGATAAACGTCAAAATATTGCTATATTCGATGATCTTTCGTACGAAACAAAATGCAAGAAAACTTGCTTAAAATGCAATATTATGCGAAATTCTGAGATTTGAAGGCCAAATCACATATCGTGATACTACATGAAATAGTATCGAAATATTGGTAAAAATGAATATATTTACGTAATATCAAACTACATGAAAAACGTGAAAAAAGTCACTATATAACCATATTTGAGGATTTTAACTTCAAATCATAGAGCGAGGTTTCGTATTATTTACATCCAAGAAAAGACATATGACAATGTTGTTTCCAATACAAATGATAAAAAACAATGTGTTTTCATTAGAATTAACTATAATGTTCTTGATTTTCCGTTTATATTACCGATGGAAGATGTACACGTAAAACCGCTCTAATCCGGCTGAAACGTCGATATATGCAATAAAAACCGAACTTCTCCCCTTTTTAATATCTTACTCAGTATTTTAACGAGAAACAAATAGATGATTGAAAAAAAGTATTTAAGGTTATTATCTAATCAATTATGTGTTTGCATCATTTTTCTTGTATATATATATGAATTAATACCCTTGGACGGAAAATTCACAAAAACGTGGAAAACGGCAAAATATTGCCTAATTCGATGACATTTTGTTTAAATCACATGAAGGAAAAGGAGATGATAAACGTTAAAATATTGCTAAATTCGATTATTTTTCGTACGAAGCAAAATGCAAGAAAACTTGCTTAAAATGCATTATTATGCGAAATTCTGAGATTTGAAGGCCAAATCACATATCGTGATACTACATAAAATAGTATCGAAATATTGGTAAAAATGAATATATTTACGTAATATCAAACTACATGAAAAACGTGAAAAAAGTCACTATATAACCATATTTGAGGATTTTAACTTCAAATAATAGAGCGAGGTTTCGTATTATTTACATCCAAGAAAAGACATATGACAATGTTGTTTCCAATACAAATGATAAAAAACAATGTGTTTTCATTAGAATTAACTATAATGTTCTTGATTTTCCGTTTATATTAACGAGGGAAGATGTACACGTAAAACCGCTCTAATCCGGCTGAAACGTCGATATATGCAATAAAAACCGAACTTCTCCCCTTTTCAACATCTTACTCAGTATTTTAACGAGAAACAAATAGATGATTGAAAATGAAGTATTTAAGGTTATTATCTAATCAATTATGTGTTTGCATCATTTTTATCGTATATATATATGAATTAATACCCATGGACGGAAAATTCACAAAAACGTGGAAAACGGCAAAATATTGCCTAATTCGATGACATTTTGTTTAAATCACATGAAGGAAAAGGAGATGATAAACGTTAAAATATTGCTAAATTCGATGATTTTTCGTACGAAGCAAAATGCAAGAAAACTTGCTTAAAATGCAATATTATGCGAAATTCTGAGATTTGAAGGCCAAATCACAAATCGTGATACTACATAAAATAGTATCGAAATATTGGTAAAAATGAATATATTTACGTAATATCAAACTACATGAAAAACGTGAAAAAAATCACTATATAACCATATTTGAGGATTTTAACTTCAAATAATAGAGCGAGGTTTCGTATTATTTACATCCAAGAAAAGACATATGACAATGTTGTTTCCAATACAAATGATAAAAAACAATGTGTTTTCATTAGAATTAACTATAATGTTCTTGATTTTCCGTTTATATTAACGAGGGAAGATGTACACGTAAAACCGCTCTAATCCGGCTGAAACGTCGATATATGCAATAAAACCGAACTTCTCCCCTTTTCAACATCTTACTCAGTATTTTAACGAGAAACAAATAGATGATTGAAAATGAAGTATTTAAGGTTATTATCTAATCAATTATGTGTTTGCATCATTTTTATCGTATATATATGAATTAATACCCATGGACTGAACATTCACAAAAACGTGGAAAACGGCAAAATATTGCCTAATTCGATGATATTTTGTTTAAATCACATGAAGGAAAAGGGGATGATAAACGTCAAAATATTGCTAAATTCGATGATTTTCCGTACGAAACATAATGCAAGAAAACTTGCTTAAAATGCAATATTACGCGAAATTCTGAGATTTGAAGGGCAAATCACATATCGTGATACTACATGAAATAGTATCGAAATATTGGTAAAAATGAATATATTTACGTAATATCAAACTACATGATTAACGTGAAAAAGTTACTATTTTACCATATATGAGGATTTTACCTTCAAATCATAGAGCGAGGTTTCGTATTATTTAGATCCAAGAAAAGACATATGTCCATATGTTTCCAATACAAATGATAAAACTCAATGTCTTTTCATTAGAATTAACTAAAATGTTCCTGATTTTCCGTTTATATTACCGATGGAAGATGTACACGAAAACCACTCTATTCCGGCTGAAACGTCGATATATACAATAAAATCAGAACTTCTCCACCTTTAAATATCTTACTCAGTATTTTAACGATAAAGAAATAGTTGATTGAAAATGAAGTATTTAAGGTTATTATCTAATCAATTATGTGTTTGCATCATTTTTATCGTATATATATGAATTAAAACCCATGGACTGAAAATTCACAAAAACGTGGAAAACGGCAAAATATTGCCTAATTCGATGATATTTTGTTTAAATCACATGAAGGAAAAGGAGATGATAAACGTCAAAATATTGGTATATATGATGATTTTTCGTACGAAACAAAATGCAAGAAAACTTGCTTAAAATGCAATATTATGCGAAATTCTGAGATTTGAAGGCCAAATCACATATCGTGATACTACATGAAACAGTATCGAAATATTGGTAAAAATGAATATATTTACGTAATATCAAACTACATGAAAAACGTGAAAAAAGTCACTATATAACCATATTTGAGGATTTTAACTTCAAATCATAGAGCGAGGTTTCGTATTATTTAGTTCCAAGAAAAGACATATGACAATGTTGTTTCCAATACAAATGATAAAAAACAATGTGTTTTCAATAGAATTAACTATAATGTTCTTGATTTTCCGTTTATATTATCGAGGGAAGATGTACACGTAAAACCGCTCTAATCCGGCTGAAACGTCGATATATGCAATAAAAACCGAACTTCTCCCCTTTTCAATATCTTACTCAGTATTTTAACGAGAAACAAATAGATGATTGAAAATGAAGTATTTAAGGTTATTATCTAATCAATTATGTGTTTGCATCATTTTTATCGTATATATATTAATTAAAACCCATGGACTGAAAATTCACAAAAAAGTGGAAAACGGCAAAATATTGCCTAATTCGATGACATTTTGTTTAAATCACATGAAGGAAAAGGAGATGATAAACGTTAAAATATTGCTAAATTCGATGATTTTTCGTACGAAGCAAAATGCAAGAAAACTTGCTTAAAATGCAATATTATGCGAAATTCTGAGATTTGAAGGCCAAATCACATATCGTGATACTACATGAAATAGTATCGAAATATTGGTAAAAATGAATATATTTACGTAATATCAAACTACATGAAAAACGTGAAAAAAGTCACTATATAACCATATTTGAGGATTTTAACTTCAAATCATAGAGCGAGGTTTCGTATTATTTACATCCAAGAAAAGACATATGACAATGTTGTTTCCAATACAAATGATAAAAAACAATGTGTTTTCATTAGAATTAACTATAATGTTCTTGATTTTCCGTTTATATTAACGATGGAAGATGTACACGTAAAACCGCTCTAATCCGGCTGAAACGTTGATATATGCAATAAAAACCGAACTTCTCCCCTTTTCAATATCTTACTCAGTATTTTAACGAGAAACAAATAGATGATTGAAAATGAAGTATTTAAGGTTATTATCTAATCAATTATGTGTTTGCATCATTTTTATCGTATATATATATGAATTAATACCCATGGACGGAAAATTCACAAAAACGTGGAAAACGGCAAAATATTGCCTAATACGATGATATTTTGTTTAAATCACATGAAGGAAAAGGAGATGATAAACGTTAAAATATTGCTATATTCGATGATTTTTCGTACGAAGCAAAATGCAAGAAAACTTGCTTAAAATGCAATATTATGCGAAATTCTGAGATTTGAAGGCCAAATCACATATCGTGATACTACATGAAATAGTATCGAAATATTGGTAAAAATGAATATATTTACGTAATATCAAACTACATGAAAAACGTGAAAAAAGTCACTATATAACCATATTTGAGGATTTTAACTTCAAATCATAGAGCGAGGTATCGTATTATTTAGTTCCAAGAAAAGACATATGACAATGTTGTTTCCAATACAAATGATAAAAAACAATGTGTTTTCATTAGAATTAACTATAATGTTCTTGATTTTCCGTTTACATTAACGATGGAAGATGTACACGTAAAACCGCTCTAATCCGGCTGGAACGTCGATATATGCAATAAAAACCGAACTTCTCCCCTTTTCAATATCTTACTCAGTATTTTAACGAGAAACAAATAGATGATTGAAAATGAAGTATTTAAGGTTATTATCTAATCAATTATGTGTTTGCATCATTTTTATCGTATATATATATGAATTAATACCCATGGACGGAAAATTCACAAAACGTGGAAAACGGCAAAATATTGCCTAATTCGATGATATTTTGTTTAAATCACATGAAGGAAAAGGAGATGATAAACGTTAAAATATTGCTAAATTCGATGATTTTTCGTACGAAGCAAAATGCAAGAAAACTTGCTTAAAATGCAATATTATGCGAAATTCTGAGATTTGAAGGCCAAATCACATATCGTGATACTACATAAAATAGTATCGAAATATTGGTAAAAATGAATATATTTACGTAATATCAAACTACATGAAAAACGTTTAAAAAGTCACTATATAACCATATTTGAGGATTTTAACTTCAAATCATAGAGCGAGGTTTCGTATTATTTAGTTCCAAGAAAAGACATATGACAATGTTGTTTCCAATACAAATGATAAAAAACAATGTGTTTTCATTAGAATTAACTATAATGTTCTTGATTTTCCGTTTACATTAACGATGGAAGATGTACACGTAAAACCGCTCTAATCCGGCTGGATCGTCGATATATGCAATAAAAACCGAACTTCTCCCCTTTTCAATATCTTACTCAGTATTTTAACGAGAAACAAATAGATGATTGAAAATGAAGTATTTAAGGTTATTATCTAATCAATTATGTGTTTGCATCATTTTTATCGTATATATATATGAATTAATACCCATGGACGGAAAATTCACAAAAACGTGGAAAACGGCAAAATATTGCCTAATTCGATGATATTTTGTTTAAATCACATGAAGGAAAAGGAGATGATAAACGTTAAAATATTGCTAAATTCGATGATTTTTCGTACGAAGCAAAATGCAAGAAAACTTGCTTAAAATGCAATATTATGCGAAATTCTGAGATTTGAAGGCCAAATCACAAATCGTGATACTACATAAAATAGTATCGAAATATTGGTAAAAATGAATATATTTACGTAATATCAAACTACATGAAAAACGTGAAAAAAATCACTATATAACCATATTTGAGGATTTTAACTTCAAATAATAGAGCGAGGTTTCGTATTATTTACATCCAAGAAAAGACATATGACAATGTTGTTTCCAATACAAATGATAAAAAACAATGTGTTTTCATTAGAATTAACTATAATGTTCTTGATTTTCCGTTTATATTAACGAGGGAAGATGTACACGTAAAACCGCTCTAATCCGGCTGAAACGTCGATATATGCAATAAAAACCGAACTTCTCCCCTTTTCAACATCTTACTCAGTATTTTAACGAGAAACAAATAGATGATTGAAAATGAAGTATTTAAGGTTATTATCTAATCAATTATGTGTTTGCATCATTTTTATCGTATATATATGAATTAATACCCATGGACTGAACATTCACAAAAACGTGGAAAACGGCAAAATATTGCCTAATTCGATGATATTTTGTTTAAATCACATGAAGGAAAAGGGGATGATAAACGTCAAAATATTGCTAAATTCGATGATTTTCCGTACGAAACATAATGCAAGAAAACTTGCTTAAAATGCAATATTACGCGAAATTCTGAGATTTGAAGGGCAAATCACATATCGTGATACTACATGAAATAGTATCGAAATATTGGTAAAAATGAATATATTTACGTAATATCAAACTACATGATTAACGTGAAAAAGTTACTATTTTACCATATATGAGGATTTTACCTTCAAATCATAGAGCGAGGTTTCGTATTATTTAGATCCAAGAAAAGACATATGTCCATATGTTTCCAATACAAATGATAAAACTCAATGTCTTTTCATTAGAATTAACTAAAATGTTCCTGATTTTCCGTTTATATTACCGATGGAAGATGTACACGAAAACCACTCTATTCCGGCTGAAACGTCGATATATACAATAAAATCAGAACTTCTCCACCTTTAAATATCTTACTCAGTATTTTAACGATAAAGAAATAGTTGATTGAAAATGAAGTATTTAAGGTTATTATCTAATCAATTATGTGTTTGCATCATTTTTATCGTATATATACTGAACATTCACAAAAACGTGGAAAACGGCAAAATATTGCCTAATTCGATGATATTTTGTTTAAATCACATGAAGGAAAAGGAGATGATAAACGTCAAAATATTGGTATATATGATGATTTTTCGTACGAAACAAAATGCAAGAAAACTTGCTTAAAATGCAATATTATGCGAAATTCTGAGATTTGAAGGCCAAATCACATATCGTGATACTACATGAAACAGTATCGAAATATTGGTAAAAATGAATATATTTACGTAATATCAAACTACATGAAAAACGTGAAAAAAGTCACTATATAACCATATTTGAGGATTTTAACTTCAAATCATAGAGCGAGGTTTCGTATTATTTAGTTCCAAGAAAAGACATATGACAATGTTGTTTCCAATACAAATGATAAAAAACAATGTGTTTTCAATAGAATTAACTATAATGTTCTTGATTTTCCGTTTATATTATCGAGGGAAGATGTACACGTAAAACCGCTCTAATCCGGCTGAAACGTCGATATATGCAATAAAAACCGAACTTCTCCCCTTTTCAATATCTTACTCAGTATTTTAACGAGAAACAAATAGATGATTGAAAATGAAGTATTTAAGGTTATTATCTAATCAATTATGTGTTTGCATCATTTTTATCGTATATATATTAATTAAAACCCATGGACTGAAAATTCACAAAAAAGTGGAAAACGGCAAAATATTGCCTAATTCGATGACATTTTGTTTAAATCACATGAAGGAAAAGGAGATGATAAACGTTAAAATATTGCTAAATTCGATGATTTTTCGTACGAAGCAAAATGCAAGAAAACTTGCTTAAAATGCAATATTATGCGAAATTCTGAGATTTGAAGGCCAAATCACATATCGTGATACTACATGAAATAGTATCGAAATATTGGTAAAAATGAATATATTTACGTAATATCAAACTACATGAAAAACGTGAAAAAAGTCACTATATAACCATATTTGAGGATTTTAACTTCAAATCATAGAGCGAGGTTTCGTATTATTTACATCCAAGAAAAGACATATGACAATGTTGTTTCCAATACAAATGATAAAAAACAATGTGTTTTCATTAGAATTAACTATAATGTTCTTGATTTTCCGTTTATATTAACGATGGAAGATGTACACGTAAAACCGCTCTAATCCGGCTGAAACGTTGATATATGCAATAAAAACCGAACTTCTCCCCTTTTCAATATCTTACTCAGTATTTTAACGAGAAACAAATAGATGATTGAAAATGAAGTATTTAAGGTTATTATCTAATCAATTATGTGTTTGCATCATTTTTATCGTATATATATATGAATTAATACCCATGGACGGAAAATTCACAAAAACGTGGAAAACGGCAAAATATTGCCTAATACGATGATATTTTGTTTAAATCACATGAAGGAAAAGGAGATGATAAACGTTAAAATATTGCTATATTCGATGATTTTTCGTACGAAGCAAAATGCAAGAAAACTTGCTTAAAATGCAATATTATGCGAAATTCTGAGATTTGAAGGCCAAATCACATATCGTGATACTACATGAAATAGTATCGAAATATTGGTAAAAATGAATATATTTACGTAATATCAAACTACATGAAAAACGTGAAAAAAGTCACTATATAACCATATTTGAGGATTTTAACTTCAAATCATAGAGCGAGGTATCGTATTATTTAGTTCCAAGAAAAGACATATGACAATGTTGTTTCCAATACAAATGATAAAAAACAATGTGTTTTCATTAGAATTAACTATAATGTTCTTGATTTTCCGTTTACATTAACGATGGAAGATGTACACGTAAAACCGCTCTAATCCGGCTGGAACGTCGATATATGCAATAAAAACCGAACTTCTCCCCTTTTCAATATCTTACTCAGTATTTTAACGAGAAACAAATAGATGATTGAAAATGAAGTATTTAAGGTTATTATCTAATCAATTATGTGTTTGCATCATTTTTATCGTATATATATATGAATTAATACCCATGGACGGAAAATTCACAAAACGTGGAAAACGGCAAAATATTGCCTAATTCGATGATATTTTGTTTAAATCACATGAAGGAAAAGGAGATGATAAACGTTAAAATATTGCTAAATTCGATGATTTTTCGTACGAAGCAAAATGCAAGAAAACTTGCTTAAAATGCAATATTATGCGAAATTCTGAGATTTGAAGGCCAAATCACATATCGTGATACTACATAAAATAGTATCGAAATATTGGTAAAAATGAATATATTTACGTAATATCAAACTACATGAAAAACGTTTAAAAAGTCACTATATAACCATATTTGAGGATTTTAACTTCAAATCATAGAGCGAGGTTTCGTATTATTTAGTTCCAAGAAAAGACATATGACAATGTTGTTTCCAATACAAATGATAAAAAACAATGTGTTTTCATTAGAATTAACTATAATGTTCTTGATTTTCCGTTTACATTAACGATGGAAGATGTACACGTAAAACCGCTCTAATCCGGCTGGATCGTCGATATATGCAATAAAAACCGAACTTCTCCCCTTTTCAATATCTTACTCAGTATTTTAACGAGAAACAAATAGATGATTGAAAATGAAGTATTTAAGGTTATTATCTAATCAATTATGTGTTTGCATCATTTTTATCGTATATATATATATGAATTAATACCCATGGACGGAAAATTCACAAAAACGTGGAAAACGGCAAAATATTGCCTAATTCGATGATATTTTGTTTAAATCACATGAAGGAAAAGGAGATGATAAACGTTAAAATATTGCTAAATTCGATGATTTTTCGTACGAAGCAAAATGCAAGAAAACTTGCTTAAAATGCAATATTATGCGAAATTCTGAGATTTGAAGGCCAAATCACATATCGTGATACTACATAAAATAGTATCGAAATATTGGTAAAAATGAATATATTTACGTAATATCAAACTACATGAAAAACGTGAAAAAAGTCACTATATAACCATATTTGAGGATTTTAACTTCAAATAATAGAGCGAGGTTTCGTATTATTTACATCCAAGAAAAGACATATGACAATGTTGTTTCCAATACAAATGATAAAAAACAATGTGTTTTCATTAGAATTAACTATAATGTTCTTGATTTTCCGTTTATATTAACGAGGGAAGATGTACACGTAAAACCGCTCTAATCCGGCTGAAACGTCGATATATGCAATAAAAACCGAACTTCTCCCCTTTTCAACATCTTACTCAGTATTTTAACGAGAAACAAATAGATGATTGAAAATGAAGTATTTAAGGTTATTATCTAATCAATTATGTGTTTGCATCATTTTTATCGTATATATATGAATTAAAACCCATGGACTGAAAATTCACAAAAACGAGGAAAACGGCAAAATATTGCCTAATTCGATGATATTTTGTTTAAATCACATGAAGGAAAAGGGGATGATAAACGTCAAAATATTGCTATATTTGATGATTTTTCGTACGAAACAAAATGCAAGAAAACTTGCTTAAAATGCAATATTATGCGAAATTCTGAGATTTGAAGGCCAAATCACATATCGTGATACTACATGAAATAGTATCGAAATATTGGTAAAAATGAATATATTTACGTAATATCAAACTACATGAAAAACGTGAAAAAGTCACTATATAACCATATTTGAGGATTTTAACTTCAAATCATAGAGCGAGGTTTCGTATTATTTACATCCAAGAAAAGACATATGACAATGTTGTTTCCAATACAAATGATAAAAAACAATGTGTTTTCATTAGAATTAACTATAATGTTCTTGATTTTCCGATTATATTAACGATGGAAGATGTACACGTAAAACCGCTCTAATCCGGCTGAAACGTCGATATATGCAATAAAAACCGAACTTCTCCCCTTTTCAATATCTTACTCAGTATTTTAACGAGAAACAAATAGATGATTGAAAATGAAGTATTTAAGGTTATTATCTAATCAATTATGTGTTTGCATCATTTTTATCGTATATATGAATTAAAACCCATGGACTGAAAATTCACAAAAACGTGGAAAACGGCAAAATATTGCCTAATTCGATGACATTTTGTTTAAATCACATGAAGGAAAAGGAGATGATAAACGTTAAAATATTACTTAATTCGATGATTTTTCGTACGAAGCAAAATGCAAGAAAACTTGCTTAAAATGCAATATTATGCGAAATTCTGAGATTTGAAGGCCAAATCACATATCGTGATACTACATGAAATAGTATCGAAATATTGGTAAAAATGAATATATTTACGTAATATCAAACTACATGAAAAACGTGAAAAAAGTCACTATATAACCATATTTGAGGATTTTAACTTCAAATCATAGAGCGAGGTTTCGTATTATTTAGATCCAAGAAAAGACATATGACAATGTTGTTTCCAATACAAATGATAAAAAACAATGTGTTTTCAATAGAATTACCTATAATGTTCTTGATTTTCCGTTTATATTAACGAGGGAAGATGTACACGTAAAACCGCTCTAATCCGGCTGAAACGTCGATATATGCAATAAAAACCGAACTTCTCCCCTTTTCAATATCTTACTCAGTATTTTAACGAGAAACAAATAGATGATTGAAAATGAAGTATTTAAGGTTATTATCTAATCAATTATGTGTTTGCATCATTTTTATCGTATATATATGAATTAATACCCATGGACTGAAAATTCACAAAAACTTGGAAAACGGCAAAATATTGCCTAATTCGATGATATTTTGTTTAAATCACATGAAGGAAAAGGGGATGATAAACGTCAAAATATTGCTAAATTCGATGATTTTCCGTACGAAACAAAATGCAAGAAAACTTGCTTAAAATGCAATATTATGCGAAATTTTGAGATTTCAAGGCCAAATCACATATCGTGATATTACATGAAATAGTATCGAAATATTGGTAAAAATGAATATATTTACGTAATATCAAACTACATGAAAAACGTGAAAAAAGTCACTATTTAACCATATTTGAGGATTTTAACTTCAAATCATAGAGCGAGATTTCGTATTATTTGGATCCAAGAAAAGACATATGACAATGTTGTTTCCAATACAAATGGTAAAAATCAAAGTGTTTTCATTAGAATTAACTAAAATGTTCCTGGTTTTCCGTTTATATTACAGATGGAAGATGTACACGAAAATCGCTCTATTCCGGCTGAAACGTCGATATATGCAATAAAAACAGAACTTCTCCCCTTTTCAATATCTTACTCAGTATTTTAACGAGAAACAAATAGTTGATTGAAAATGAAATATTTAAGGTTATTATCTAATCAATTATGTGTTTGCATCATTTTTATCGTATATATATGAATTAATACCCATGGACTGAAAATTCAAAAAACGTGGAAAAACGGCAAAATATTGCCTAATTCGATGATATTTTGTTTAAATGACATGAAGGAAAAGGGGATGATAGACGTCAAAATATTGCTAAATTCGATGATTTTTCGTACGAAACAAAATGCAAGAAAACTTGCTTAAAATGCAATATTACGCGAAATTCTGAGATTTGAAGGGCAAATCACATATCGTGATTTGCCCGAAATACATATCATGTATCATACTGATACATGAAATAGTATCGGAATATTGGTAAAAATTAATATATTTGCGTAATATCAAACTACATGATTAACGTGAAAAAGTTGCTATTTTACCATATTTGAGGATTTTACCTTCAAATCATAGAGCGAGGTTTCGTATTATTTAGATCCAAGAAAAGACATATGACAATGTTGTTTCCAATACAAATGATAAAAATCAATGTCTGTTCATTAGAATTAACTGAAATGTTCCTGATTTTCCGTTTATATTACCGATGGAAGATGTACACGAAAACCGCTCTATTCCGGCTGAAACGTCGATATATGCAATAAAATCAGAATTTCTCCGCCTTTCAATATCTTACTCAGTATTTTAACGAGAAAGAAATAGTTGATTGAAAATGAAGTATTTAAGGTTATTATCTAATCAATTATGTGTTTGCATCATTTTTATCGTATATATATGAATTAAAACCCATGGACTGAAAATTCACAAAAACGTGGAAAACGGCAAAATATTGCCTAATTCGATGATATTTTGTTTAAATCACATGAAGGAAAAGGAGATGATAAACGTCAAAATATTGCTATATTCGATGATCTTTCGTACGAAACAAAATGCAAGAAAACTTGCTTAAAATGCAATATTATGCGAAATTCTGAGATTTGAAGGCCAAATCACATATCGTGATACTACATGAAATAGTATCGAAATATTGGTAAAAATGAATATATTTACGTAATATCAAACTACATGAAAAACGTGAAAAAAGTCACTATATAACCATATTTGAGGATTTTAACTTCAAATCATAGAGCGAGGTTTCGTATTATTTACATCCAAGAAAAGACATATGACAATGTTGTTTCCAATACAAATGATAAAAAACAATGTGTTTTCATTAGAATTAACTATAATGTTCTTGATTTTCCGTTTATATTAACGATGGAAGATGTACACGTAAAACCGCTCTAATCCGGCTGAAACGTCGATATATGCAATAAAAACCAAAATTCTCCCCTTTTCAATATCTTACTCAGTATTTTAACGAGAAACAAATAGATGATTGAAAATGAAGTATTTAAGGTTATTATCTAATCAATTATGTGTTTGCATCATTTTTATCGTATATATATATATGAATTAATACCCATGGACGGAAAATTCACAAAAACGTGGAAAACGGCAAAATATTGCCTAATTCGATGATATTTTGTTTAAATCACATGAAGGAAAAGGAGATGATAAACGTTAAAATATTGCTAAATTCGATGATTTTTCGTACGAAGCAAAATGCAAGAAAATTTGCTTAAAATGCAATATTATGCGAAATTCTGAGATTTGAAGGCCAAATCACATATCGTGATACTACATGAAATAGTATCGAAATATTGGTAAAAATGAATATATTTACGTAATATCAAACTACATGAAAAACGTGAAAAAAGTCACTATATAACCATATTTGAGGATTTTAACTTCAAATCATAGAGCGAGGTTTCGTATTATTTAGATCCAAGAAAAGACATATGACAATGTTGTTTCCAATACAAATGATAAAAAACAATGTGTTTTCATTAGAATTAACTATAATGTTCTTGATTTTCCGTTTATATTAACGAGAGAAGATGTACACGTAAAACCGCTCTAATCCGGCTGAAACGTCGATATATGCAATAAAAACCGAACTTCTCCCCTTTTCAACATCTTACTCAGTTTTTTAACGAGAAACAAATAGATGATTGAAAATGAAGTAATGAAAGGTTATTATCTAATCAATTATGTGTTTGCATCATTTTTATCGTATATATATGAATTATTACCCATGGACGGAAAATTCACAAAAACGTGGAAAACGGCAAAATATTGCCTAATTCGATGATATTTTGTTTAAATCACATGAAGGAAAAGGGGATGATAAACGTCAAAATATTGCTAAATTCGATGATTTTCCGTACGAAACAAAATGCAAGAAAACTTGCTTAAAATGCAATATTATGCGAAATTTTGAGATTTCAAGGCCAAATCACATATCGTGATACTACATGAAATAGTATCGAAATATTGGTAAAAATGAATATATTTACGTAATATCAAACTACATGAAAAACGTGAAAAAAGTCACTATTTAACCATATTTGAGGATTTTAACTTCAAATCATAGAGCGAGATTTCGTATTATTTGGATCCAAGAAAAGACATATGACAATGTTGTTTCCAATACAAATGATAAAAATCAAAGTGTTTTCATTAGAATTAACTAAAATGTTCCTGGTTTTCCTTTTATATTACAGATGGAAGATGTACACGAAAATCGCTCTATTCCGGCTGAAACGTCGATATATGCAATAAAAACAGAACTTCTCCCCTTTTCAATATCTTACTCAGTATTTTAACGAGAAACAAATAGTTGATTGAAAATGAAATATTTAAGGTTATTATCTAATCAATTATGTGTTTGCATCATTTTTATCGTATATATATGAATTAATACCCATGGACTGAAAATTCAAAAAACGTGGAAAAACGGCAAAATATTGCCTAATTCGATGATATTTTGTTTAAATGACATGAAGGAAAAGGGGATGATAAACGTCAAAATATTGCTAAATTCGATGATTTTTCGTACGAAACAAAATGCAAGAAAACTTGCTTAAAATGCAATATTATGCGAAATTCTGAGATTTCAAGGCCAAATCACATATCGTGATACTACATGAAATAGTATCGAAATATTGGTAAAAATGAATATATTTACGTAATATCAAACTACATGAAAAACGTGAAAAAAGTCACTATTTAACCATATTTGAGGATTTTAACTTCAAATCATAGAGCGAGATTTCGTATTATTTGGATCCAAGAAAAGACATATGACAATGTTGTTTCCAATACAAATGATAAAAATCAAAGTGTTTTCATTAGAATTAACTAAAATGTTCCTGGTTTTCCGTTTATATTACAGATGGAAGATGTACACGAAAATCGCTCTATTCCGGCTGAAACGTCGATATATGCAATAAAAACCGAACTTCTCCCCTTTTCAATATCTTACTCAGTATTTTAACGAGAAACAAATAGTTGATTGAAAATGAAATATTTAAGGTTATTATCTAATCAATTATGTGTTTGCATCATTTTTATCGTATATATATGAATTAATACCCATGGACTGAAAATTCAAAAAACGTGGAAAAACGGCAAAATATTGCCTAATTCGATGATATTTTGTTTAAATGACATGAAGGAAAAGGGGATGATAAACGTCAAAATATTGCTAAATTCGATGATTTTTCATACGAAACAAAATGCAAGAAAACTTGCTTAAAATGCAATATTACGCGAAATTCTGAGATTTGAAGGGCAAATCACATATCGTGATTTGCCCGAAATACATATCATTTATCATACTGATAAATGAAATAGTATCGGAATATTGGTAAAAATGAATATATTTGCGTAATATCAAACTACATGATTAACGTGAAAAAGTTGCTTTTTTACCATATTTGAAGATTTTACCTTCAAATCATAGAGCGAGGTTTCGTATTATTTAGATCCAAGAAAAGACATATGACAATGTTGTTTCCAATACAAATGATAAAAATCAAAGTGTTTTCATTAGAATTAACTAAAATGTTCCTGGTTTTCCGTTTATATTACAGATGGAAGATGTACACGAAAATCGCTCTATTCCGGCTGAAACGTCGATATATGCAATAAAAACAGAACTTCTCCCCTTTTCAATATCTTACTCAGTATTTTAACGAGAAACAAATAGTTGATTGAAAATGAAGTATTTAAGGTTATTATCTAATCAATTGTGTTTGCATCATTTTTATCGTATATATATGAATTAATACCCATGGACTGAAAATTCAAAAACGTGGAAAAACGGCAAAATATTGCCTAATTCGATGATATTTTGTTTAAATCACATGAAGGAAAAGGAGATGATAAACGTCAAAATATTGCTATATTCGATGATCTTTCGTACGAAACAAAATGCAAGAAAACTTGCTTAAAATGCAATATTATGCGAAATTCTGAGATTTGAAGGCCAAATCACATATCGTGATACTACATGAAATAGTATCGAAATATTGGTAAAAATGAATATATTTACGTAATATCAAAGTACATGAAAAACGTGAAAAAAGTCACTATATAACCATATTTGAGGATTTTAACTTCAAATCATAGAGCGAGGTTTCGTATTATTTACATCCAAGAAAAGACATATGACAATGTTGTTTCCAATACAAATGATAAAAACAATGTGTTTTCATTAGAATTAACTATAATGTTCTTGATTTTCCGTTTATATTACCGATGGAAGACGTACACGTAAAACCGCTCTAATCCGGCTGAAACGTCGATATATGCAATAAAAACCGAACTTCTCCCCTTTTTAATATCTTACTCAGTATTTTAACGAGAAACAAATAGATGATTGAAAATGAAGTATTTAAGGTTATTATCTAATCAAATATGTGTTTGCATCATTTTTCTTGTATATATATATGAATTAATATCTATGGACGGAAAATTCACAAAAACGTGGAAAACAGCAAAATATTGCCTAATTCGATGATATTTTGTTTAAATCACATGAAGGAAAAGGAGATGATAAACGTTAAAATATTGCTAAATTCGATGATTTTTCGTACGAAGCAAAATGCAAGAAAACTTGCTTAAAATGCAATATTATGCGAAATTCTGAGATTTCAAGGCCAAATCACATATCGTGATACTACATGAAATAGTGTCGAAATATTGGTAAAAATGAATATATTTACGTAATATCAAACTACATGAAAAACGTGAAAAAAGTCACTATTTAACCATATTTGAGGATTTTAACTTCAAATCATAGAGCGAGGTTTCGTATTATTTGGATCCAAGAAAAGACATATGACAATGTTGTTTCGAATACAAATGATAAAAATCAAAGTGTTTTCATTAGAACTAACTAAAATGTTCCTGGTTTTCCGTTTATATTACCGATGGAAGATGTACACGAAAATCGCTCTATTCCGGCTGAAACGTCGATATATGCAATAAAAACAGAACTTCTCCCCTTTTCAATATCTTACTCAGTATTTTAACGAGAAACAAATAGATGATTGAAAATGAAGTATTTAAGGTTATTATCTAATCAATTATGTGTTTGCATCATTTTTATCGTATATATATATAAATTAATACCCATGGACGGAAAATTCACAAAAACGTGGAAAACGGCAAAATATTGCCTAATTCGATGACATTTTGTTTAAATCACATGAAGGAAAAGGAGATGATAAACGTTAAAATATTGCTAAATTCGATGATTTTTCGTACGAAGCAAAATGCAAGAAAACTTGCTTAAAATGCAATATTATGCGAAATTCTGATATTTGAAGGCCAAATCACATATCGTGATACTGCATAAAATAGTATCGAAATATTGGTAAAAATGAATATATTTACGTAATATCAAACTACATGAAAAACGTGAAAAAAGTCACTATATAACCATATTTGAGGATTTTAACTTCAAATAATAGAGCGAGGTTTCGTATTATTTACATCCAAGAAAAGACATATGACAATGTTGTTTCCAATACAAATGATAAAAAACAATGTGTTTTCATTAGAATTAACTATAATGTTCTTGATTTTCCGTTTATATTAACGAGGGAAGATGTACACGTAAAACCGCTCTAATCCGGCTGAAACGTCGATATATGCAATAAAAAACGAACTTCTCCCCTTTTCAACATCTTATTCAGTATTTTAACGAGAAACAAATAGATGATTGAAAATGAAGTATTTAAGGTTATTATCTAATCAATTATGTGTTTGCATCATTTTTATCGTATATATATGAATTAATACCCATGGACTGAACATTCACAAAAACGTGGAAAACGGCAAAATATTGCCTAATTCGATGATATTTTATTTAAATCACATGAAGGAAAAGGGGATGATAAACGTCAAAATATTGCTAAATTCGATGATTTTCCGTACGAAACAAAATGCAAGAAAACTTGCTTAAAATGCAATATTACGCGAAATTCTGAGATTTGAAGGGCAAATCACATATCGTGATACTACATGAAATAGTATCGAAATATTGGTAAAAATGAATATATTTACGTAATATCAAACTACATGATTAACGTGAAAAAGTTACTATTTTACCATATTTGAGGATTTTACCTTCAAATCATAGAGCGAGGTTTCGTATTATTTAGATCCAAGAAAAGACATATGTCCATATGTTTCCAATACAAATGATAAAACTCAATGTCTTTTCATTAGAATTAACTAAAATGTTCCTGATTTTCCGTTTATATTACCGATGGAAGATGTACACGAAAACCGCTCTATTCCGGCTGAAACGTCGATATATGCAATAAAATCAGAACTTCTCCGCCTTTAAATATCTTACTCAGTATTTTAACGATAAAGAAATAGTTGATTGAAAATGAAGTATTTAAGGTTATTATCTAATCAATTATGTGTTTGCATCATTTTTATCGTATATATATGAATTAAAACCCATGGACTGAAAATTCACAAAAACGTGGAAAACGGCAAAATATTGCCTAATTCGATGATATTTTGTTTAAATCACATGAAGGAAAAGGAGATGATAAACGTCAAAATATTGGTATATTTGATGATTTTTCGTACGAAACAAAATGCAAGAAAACTTGCTTAAAATGCAATATTATGCGAAATTCTGAGATTTGAAGGCCAAATCACATATCGTGATACTACATGAAATAGTATCGAAATATTGGTAAAAATGAATATATTTACGTAATATCAAACTACATGATTAACGTGAAAAAGTTACTATTTTACCATATATGAGGATTTTACCTTCAAATCATAGAGCGAGGTTTCGTATTATTTAGATCCAAGAAAAGACATATGTCCATATGTTTCCAATACAAATGATAAAACTCAATGTCTTTTCATTAGAATTAACTAAAATGTTCCTGATTTTCCGTTTATATTACCGATGGATGATGTACACGAAAACCGCTCTATTCCGGCTGAAACGTCGATATATGCTATAAAATCAGATCTTCTCCGCCTTTAAATATCTTACTCAGTATTTTAACGATAAAGAAATAGTTGATTGAAAATGAAGTATTTAAGGTTATTATCTAATCAATTATGTGTTTGCATCATTTTTATCGTATATATATGAATTAAAACCCATGGACTGAAAATTGCACAAAAACGTGGAAAACGGCAAAATATTGCCTAATTCGATGATATTTTGTTTAAATCACACGAAGGAAAAGGAGATGATAAACGTCAAAATATTGGTATATATGATGATTTTTCGTACGAACCAAAATGCAAGAAAACTTGCTTAAAATGCAATATTATGCGAAATTCTGAGATTTGAAGGCCAAATCACATATTGTGATACTACATGAAATAGTATCGAAATATTGGTAAAAATGAATATATTTACGTAATATCAAACTACATGAAAAACGTGAAAAAAGTCACTATATAACCATATTTGAGGATTTTAACTTCAAATCATAGAGCGAGGTTTCGTATTATTTACATCCAAGAAAAGACATATGACAATGTTGTTTCCAATACAAATGATAAAAAACAATGTGTTTTCATTAGAATTAACTATAATGTTCTTGATTTTCCGTTTATATTAACGATGGAAGATGTACACGTAAAACCGCTCTAATCCGGCTGAAACGTCGATATATGCAATAAAAATCGGAATTCTCCCCTTTTCAATATCTTACTCAGTATTTTAACGAGAAACAAATAGATGATTGAAAATGAAGTATTTAAGGTTATTATCTAATCAATTATGTGTTTGCATCATTTTTATCGTATATATATATATGAATTAATACCCATGGACGGAAAATTCACAAAAACGTGGAAAACGGCAAAATATTGCCTAATTCGATGATATTTTGTTTAAATCACATGAAGGAAAAGGAGATGATAAACGTTAAAATATTGCTAAATTCGATGATTTTTCGTACGAAGCAAAATGCAAGAAAACTTGCTTAAAATGCAATATTATGCGAAATTCTGAGATTTGAAGGCCAAATCACATATCGTGATACTACATGAAATAGTATCGAAATATTGGTAAAAATGAATATATTTACGTAATATCAAACTACATGAAAAACGTGAAAAAAGTCACTATATAACCATATATGAGGATTTTACCTTCAAATCATAGAGCGAGGTTTCGTATTATTTAGATCCAAGAAAAGACATATGTCCATATGTTTCCAATACAAATGATAAAACTCAATGTCTTTTCATTAGAATTAACTAAAATGTTCCTGATTTTCCGTTTATATTACCGATGGATGATGTACACGAAAACCGCTCTATTCCGGCTGAAACGTCGATATATGCTATAAAATCAGATCTTCTCCGCCTTTAAATATCTTACTCAGTATTTTAACGATAAAGAAATAGTTGATTGAAAATGAAGTATTTAAGGTTATTATCTAATCAATTATGTGTTTGCATCATTTTTATCGTATATATATGAATTAAAACCCATGGACTGAAAATTGCACAAAAACGTGGAAAACGGCAAAATATTGCCTAATTCGATGATATTTTGTTTAAATCACACGAAGGAAAAGGAGATGATAAACGTCAAAATATTGGTATATATGATGATTTTTCGTACGAAACAAAATGCAAGAAAACTTGCTTAAAATGCAATATTATGCGAAATTCTGAGATTTGAAGGCCAAATCACATATTGTGATACTACATGAAATAGTATCGAAATATTGGTAAAAATGAATATATTTACGTAATATCAAACTACATGAAAAACGTGAAAAAAGTCACTATATAACCATATTTGAGGATTTTAACTTCAAATCATAGAGCGAGGTTTCGTATTATTTACATCCAAGAAAAGACATATGACAATGTTGTTTCCAATACAAATGATAAAAAACAATGTGTTTTCATTAGAATTAACTATAATGTTCTTGATTTTCCGTTTATATTAACGATGGAAGATGTACACGTAAAACCGCTCTAATCCGGCTGAAACGTCGATATATGCAATAAAAATCGGAATTCTCCCCTTTTCAATATCTTACTCAGTATTTTAACGAGAAACAAATAGATGATTGAAAATGAAGTATTTAAGGTTATTATCTAATCAATTATGTGTTTGCATCATTTTTATCGTATATATATATATGAATTAATACCCATGGACGGAAAATTCACAAAAACGTGGAAAACGGCAAAATATTGCCTAATTCGATGATATTTTGTTTAAATCACATGAAGGAAAAGGAGATGATAAACGTTAAAATATTGCTAAATTCGATGATCTTTCGTACGAAGCAAAATGCAAGAAAACTTGCTTAAAATGCAATATTATGCGAAATTCTGAGATTTGAAGGCCAAATCACATATCGTGATACTACATGAAATAGTATCGAAATATTGGTAAAAATGAATATATTTACGTAATATCAAACTACATGAAAAACGTGAAAAAAGTCACTATATAACCATATTTGAGGATTTTAACTTCAAATCATAGAGCGAGGTTTCGTATTATTTAGATCCAAGAAAAGACATATGACAATGTTGTTTCCAATACAAATGATAAAAAACAATGTGTTTTCATTAGAATTAACTATAATGTTCTTGATTTTCCGTTTATATTAACGAGGGAAGATGTACACGTAAACCGCTCTAATCCGGATGAAACGTCGATATATGCAATAAAAACTGAACTTCTCCCCTTTTCAATATCTTACTCAGTATTTTATCGAGAAACAAATAGATGATTGAAAATAAAGTATTTAAGGTTATTATCTAATCAATTATGTGTTTGCATCATTTTTATCGTATATATATGAATTAATACCCATGGACTGAACATTCACAAAAACGTGGAAAACGGCAAAATATTGCCTAATTCGATGATATTTTGTTTAAATCACATGAAGGAAAAGGGGATGATCAACGTCAAAATATTGCTAAATTCGATGATTTTCCGTACGAAACAAAATGCAAGAAAACTTGCTTAAAATGCAATATTATGCGAAATTCTGAGATTTCAAGGCCAAATCACATATCGTGATACTACATGAAATAGTATCGAAATATTGGTAAAAATGAATATATTTACGTAATATCAAACTACATGAAAAACGTGAAAAAAGTCACTATTTAACCATATTTGAGGATTTTAACTTCAAATCATAGAGCGAGGTTTCGTATTATTTGGATCCAAGAAAAGACATATGACAATGTTGTTTCCAATACAAATGATAAAAATCAAAGTGTTTTCATTAGAACTAACTAAAATGTTCCTGGTTTTCCGTTTATATTACCGATGGAAGATGTACACGAAAATCGCTCTATTCCGGCTGAAACGTCGATATATGCAATAAAAACAGAACTTCTCCCCTTTTCAATATCTTACTCAGTATTTTAACGAGAAAGAAATAGTTGATTGAAAATAAAGTATTTAAGGTTATTATCTAATCAATTATGTGTTTGCATCATTTTTATCGTATATATATGAATTAAAACCCATGGACTGAAAATTCACAAAAACGTGGAAAACGGCAAAATATTGCCTAATTCGATGATATTTTGTTTAAATCACATGAAGGAAAAGGAGATGATAAACGTCAAAATATTGCTATATTCGATGATTTTTCGTACGAAACAAAATGCAAGAAAACTTGCTTAAAATGCAATATTATGCGAAATTCTGAGATTTGAAGGCCAAATCACATATCGTGATACTACATGAAATAGTATCGAAATATTGGTAAAAATGAATATATTTACGTAATATCAAACTACATGATTAACAGTGAAAAAGTTGCTATTTTACCATATTTGAAGATTTTACCTTCAAATCATAGAGCGAGGTTTAGTATTATTAAATCCAAGAAAAGACATATGACAATGTTGTTTCCAATACAAATGATAAAAATCAAAGTGTTTTCATAAGAATTAACTAAAATGTTCCTGGTTTTCCGTTTATATTACAGATGGAAGATGTACACGAAAATCGCTCTATTCCGGCTGAAACGTCGATATATGCAATAAAAACAGAACTTCTCCCCTTTTCAATATCTTACTCAGTATTTTAACGAGAAACAAATAGTTGATTGAAAATGAAGTATTTAAGGTTATTATCTAATCAATTATGTGTTTGCATCATTTTTATCGTATATATATGAATTAATACCCATGGACTCAAAATTCAAAAAACGTGGAAAAACGGCAAAATATTGCCTAATTCGATGATATTTTGTTTAAATAACATGAAGGAAAAGGGGATGATAAATGTCAAAATATTGCTAAATTCGATGATTTTTCGTACGAAACAAAATGCAAGAAAACTTGCTTAAAATGCAATATTACGCGAAATTCTGAGATTTGAAGGGCAAATCACATATCGTGATTTGCCCGAAATACATATCATGTATCATACTGATGCATGAAATAGTATCGGAATATTGGTAAAAATGAATATATTTGCGTAATATCAAACTACATGATTAACGTGAAAAAGTTGCTATTTTACCATATTTGAGGATTTTTCCTTCAAATCATAGAGCGAGGTTTCGTATTATTTAGATCCAAGAAAAGATATATGACAATGTTGTTTCCAATACAAATGATAAAAATCAATGTCTTTTCATTAGAATTAACTGAAATGTTCCTGATTTTCCGTTTATATTACCGATGGAAGATGTACACGAAAACCGCTCTATTCCGGCTGAAACGTCGATATATGCAATAAAATCAGAATTTCTCCGCCTTTCAATATCTTACTCAGTATTTTAACGAGAAAGAAATAGTTGATTGAAAATGAAGTATTTAAGGTTGTTATCTAATCAATTATGTGTTTGCATCATTTTTATCGTATATATATGAATTAAAACCCATGGACTGAAAATTCACAAAAACGTGGAAAACGGCAAAATATTGCCCAATTCGATGATATTTTGTTTAAATCACATGAAGGAAAAGGAGATGATAAACGTCAAAATATTGCTATATGCGATGATCTTTCGTACGAAACAAAATGCAAGAAAACTTGCATAAAATGCAATATTATGCGAAATTCTGAGATTTGAAGGCCAAATCACATATCGTGATACTACATAAAATAGTATCGAAATATTGGTAAAAATGAATATATTTACGTAATATCAAACTACATGAAAAACGTGAAAAAAGTCACTATATAACCATATTTGAGGATTTTAACTTCAAATAATAGAGCGAGGTTTCGTATTATTTACATCCAAGAAAAGACATATGACAATGTTGTTTCTAATACAAATGATAAAAAACAATGTGTTTTCATTAGAATTAACTATAATGTTCTTGATTTTCCGTTTATATTAACGAGGGAAGATGTACACGTAAAACCGCTCTAATCCGGCTGAAACGTCGATATATGCAATAAAAACCGAACTTCTCCCCTTTTCAACATCTTACTCAGTTTTTTAACGAGAAACAAATAGATGATTGAAAATGAAGTATTTAAGGTTATTATCTAATCAATTATGTGTTTGCATCATTTTTATCGTATATATATGAATTAATACCCATGGACTGAACATTCACAAAAACTTGGAAAACGGCAAAATATTGCCTAATTCGATGATATTTTGTTTAAATCACATGAAGGAAAAGGAGATGATAAACGTCAAAATATTGCTAAATTCGATGATTTTCCGTACGAAACAAAATGCAAGAAAACTTGCTTAAAATGCAATATTACGCGAAATTCTGAGATTTGAAGGGCAAATCACATATCGTGATACTACATGAAATAGTATCGAAATATTGGTAAAAATGAATATATTTACGTAATATCAAACTACATGATTAACGTGAAAAAGTTACTATTTTACCATATTTGAGGATTTTACCTTCAAATCATAGAGCGAGGTTTCGTATTATTTAGATCCAAGAAAAGACATATGTCCATATGTTTCCAATACAAATGATAAAACTCAATGTCTTTTCATTAGAATTAACTAAAATGTTCCTGACTTTCCGTTTATATTACCGATGGAAGATGTACACGAAAACCGCTCTATTCCGGCTGAAACGTCGATATATGCAATAAAATCAGAACTTCTCCGCCTTTAAATATCTTACTCAGTATTTTAACGATAAAGAAATAGTTGATTGAAAATGAAGTATTTAAGGTTATTATCTAATCAATTATGTGTTTGCATCATTTTTATCGTATATATATATATATGAATTAATACCCATGGACGGAAAATTCACAAAAACGTGGAAAACGGCAAAATATTGCCTAATTCGATGATATTTTGTTTAAATCACATGAAGGAAAAGGAGATGATAAACGTTAAAATATTGCTAAATTCGATGATTTTTCGTACGAAGCAAAATGCAAGAAAACTTGCTTAAAATGCAATATTATGCGAAATTCTGAGATTTGAAGGCCAAATCACATATCGTGATACTACATGAAATAGTAACGAAATATTGGTAAAAATGAATATATTTACGTAATATCAAACTACATGAAAAACATGAAAAAAGTCACTATATAACCATATTTGAGGATTTTAACTTCAAATCATAGAGCGAGGTTTCGTATTATTTAGTTCCAAGAAAAGACATATGACAATGTTGTTTCCAATACAAATGATAAAAAACAATGTGTTTTCATTAGAATTAACTATAATGTTCTTGATTTTCCGTTTATATTAACGATGGAAGATGTACACGTAAAACCGCTCTAATCCGGCTGGAACGTCGATATATGCAATAAAAACCGAACTTCTCCCCTTTTCAATATCTTACTCAGTATTTTATCGAGAAACAAATAGATGATTGAAAATAAAGTATTTAAGGTTATTATCTAATCAATTATGTGTTTGCATCATTTTTATCGTATATATATATGAATTAATACCCATGGACGGAAAGGTCACAAAAACGTGGAAAACGGCAAAATATTGCCTAATTCGATGATATTTTGATTAAATCACATGAAGGAAAAGGAGATGATAAACGTAAAAATATTGCTAAATTCGATGATTTTTCGTACGAAGCAAAATGCAAGAAAACTTGCTTAAAATGCAATATTATGCGAAATTCTGAGATTTGAAGGCCAAATCACATATCGTGATACTACATGAAATAGTATCGAAATATTGGTAAAAATGAATATATTTACGTAATATCAAACTACATGAAAAACGTGAAAAAAGTCACTATATAACCATATTTGAGGATTTTAACTTCAAATCATAGAGCGAGGTTTCGTATTATTTAGATCCAAGAAAAGACATATGACAATGTTGTTTCCAATACAAATGATAAAAAACAATGTGTTTTCATTAGAATTAACTATAATGTTCTTGATTTTCCGTTTACATTAACGAGGGAAGATGTACACGTAAAACCGCTCTAATCCGGCTGAAACGTCGATATATGCAATAAAAACCGAACTTCTCCCCTTTTTAACATCTTACTCAGTTTTTTACCGAGAAACAAATAGATGATTGAAAATGAAGTATTTAAGGTTATTATCTAAGCAATTATGTGTTTGCATCATTTTTATCGTATATATATGAAATAATACCCATGGACTGAAAATTCACAAAAACTTGGAAAACGGCAAAATATTGCCTAATTCGATGATATTTTGTTTAAATCACATGAAGGAAAAGGGGATGATAAACGTCAAAATATTGCTAAATTCGATGATTTTCTGTACGAAACAAAATGCAAGAAAACTTGCTTAAAATGCAATATTATGCGAAATTTTGAGATTTCAAGGCTAAATCACATATCGTGATACTACATGAAATAGTATCGAAATATTGGTAAAAATGAATATATTTACGTAATATCAAACTACATGAAAAACGTGAAAAAAGTCACTATATAACCATATTTGAGGATTTTAACTTCAAATCATAGAGCGAGGTTTCGTATTATTTAGATCCAAGAAAAGACATATGACAATGTTGTTTCCAATACAAATGATTAAAAACAATGTGTTTTCAATAGAATTAACTATAATGTTCTTGATTTTCCGTTTATATTAACGAGGGAAGATGTACACGTAAAACCGCTCTATTCCGGCTGAAACGTCGATATATGCAATAAAAACAGAACTTCTCCCCTTTTCAATATCTTACTCAGTATTTTAACGAGAAACAAATAGTTGATTGAAAATGAAGTATTTAAGGTTATTATCTAATCAATTATGTGTTTGCATCATTTTTATCGTATATATATGAATTAATACCCATGGACTGAAAATTCAAAAAACGTGGAAAAACGGCAAAATATTGCCTAATTCGATGATATTTTGTTTAAATGACATGAAGGAAAAGGGGATGATAAATGTCAAAATATTGCTAAATTCGATGATTTTTCGTACGAAACAAAATGCAAGAAAACTTGCTTAAAATGCAATATTACGCGAAATTCTGAGATTTGAAGGGCAAATCAAATATCGTGATTTGCCAGAAATACATATCATGTATCATACTGATACATGAAATAGTATCGGAATATTGGTAAAAATGAATATATTTGCGTAATATCAAACTACATGATTAACGTGAAAAAGTTGCTATTTTACCATATTTGAGGATTTTACCTTCAAATCATAGAGCGAGGTTTCGTATTATTTAGATCCAAGAAAAGACATATGTCAATGTTGTTTCCAATACAAATGATAAAAATCAATGTCTTTTCATTAGAATTAACTGAAATGTTCCTGATTTTCCGTTTATATTACCGATGGAAGATGTACACGAAAACCGCTCTATTCCGGCTGAAACGTCGATATATGCAATAAAATTAGAATTTCTCCGCCTTTCAATATCTTAATCAGTTTTTTAACGAGAAACAAATAGATGATTGAAAATGAAGTATTTAAGGTTATTATCTAATCAATTATGTGTTTGCATCATTTTTATCGTATATATATGAATTAATACCCATGGACTGAACATTCACAAAAACTTGGAAAACGGCAAAATATTGCCTAATTCGATGATATTTTGTTTAAATCACATGAAGGAAAAGGAGATGATAAACGTCAAAATATTGCTAAATTCGATGATTTTCCGTACGAAACAAAATGCAAGAAAACTTGCTTAAAATGCAATATTACGCGAAATTCTGAGATTTGAAGGGCAAATCACATATCGTGATACTACATGAAATAGTATCGAAATATTGGTAAAAATGAATATATTTACGTAATATCAAACTACATGATTAACGTGAAAAAGTTATTATTTTACCATATTTGAGGATTTTACCTTCAAATCATAGAGCGAGGTTTCGTATTATTTAGATCCAAGAAAAGACATATGTCCATATGTTTCCAATACAAATGATAAAACTCAATGTCTTTTCATTAGAATTAACTAAAATGTTCCTGACATTCCGTTTATATTACCGATGGAAGATGTACACGAAAACCGCTCTATTCCGGCTGAAACGTCGATATATGCAATAAAATCAGAACTTCTCCGCCTTTAAATATCTTACTCAGTATTTTAACGATAAAGAAATAGTTGATTGAAAATGAAGTATTTAAGGTTATTATCTAATCAATTATGTGTTTGCATCATTTTTATCGTATATATATGAATTAAAACCCATGGACTGAAAATTCACAAAAACGTGGAAAACGGCAAAATATAGCCTAATTCGATGATATTTTGTTTAAATCACATGAAGGAAAAGGAGATGATAAACGTCAAAATATTGGTATATTTGATGATTTTTCGTACGAAAGAAAATGCAAGAAAACTTGCTTAAAATGCAATATTATGCGAAATTATGAGATTTGAAGGCCAAATCACATATCGTGATACTACATGAAATAGTATCGAAATATTGGTAAAAATGAATATATTTACGTAATATCAAACTATATGAAAAACGTGAAAAAAGTCACTATATAACCATATTTGAGGATTTTAACTACAAATCATAGAGCGAGGTTTCGTATTATTTACATCCAAGAAAAGACATATGACAATGTTGTTTCCAATACAAATGATAAAAAACAATGTGTTTTCATTAGAATTAACTATAATGTTCTTGATTTTCCGTTTATATTAACGATGGAAGATGTACACGTAAAACCGCTCTAATCCGGCTGAAACGTCGATATATGCAATAAAAACAGAACTTCTCCCCTTTTCAATATCTTACTCAGTAATTTTAACGAGAAAGAAATAGTTGATTGAAAATAAAGTATTTAAGGTTATTATCTAATCAATTATGTGTTTGCATCATTTTTATCGTATATATATGAATTAAAACCCATGGACTGAAAATTCACAAAAACGTGGAAAACGGCAAAATATTGCCTAATTCGATGATATTTTGTTTAAATCACATGAAGGAAAAGGAGATGATAAACGTCAAAATATTGCTATATTCGATGATTTTTCGTACGAAACAAAATGCAAGAAAACTTGCTTAAAATGCAATATTATGCGAAATTCTGAGATTTGAAGGCCAAATCACATATCGTGATACTACATGAAATAGTATCGAAATATTGGTAAAAATGAATATATTTACGTAATATCAAACTACATGAAAAACGTGAAAAAAGTCACTATATAACCATATTTGAGGATTTTAACTTTTAATCATAGAGCGAGGTTTCGTATTATTTAGTTCCAAGAAAAGACATATGACAATGTTGTTTCCAATACAAATGATAAAAAACAATGTGTTTTCATTAGAATTAACTATAATGTTCTTGATTTTCCGTTTACATTAACGATGGAAGATGTACACGTAAAACCGCTCTAATCCGGCTGGAACGTCGATATATGCAATAAAAACCGAACTTCTCCCCTTTTCAATATCTTACTCAGTATTTTAACGAGAAACAAATAGATGATTGAAAATGAAGTATTTAAGGTTATTATCTAATCAATTATGTGTTTGCATCATTTTTATCGTATATATATATGAATTAATACCCATGGACGGAAAATTCACAAAAACGTGGAAAACGGCAAAATATTGCCTAATTCGATGACATTTTGTTTAAATCACATGAAGGAAAAGGAGATGATAAACGTTAAAATATTGCTAAATTCGATGATTTTTCGTACGAAGCAAAATGCAAGAAAACTTGCTTAAAATGCAATATTATGCGAAATTCTGAGATTTGAAGGCCAAATCACATATCGTGATACTGCATAAAATAGTATCGAAATATTGGTAAAAATGAATATATTTACGTAATATCAAACTACATGAAAAACGTGAAAAAAGTCACTATATAACCATATTTGTGGATTTTAACTTCAAATAATAGAGCGAGGTTTCGTATTATTTACATCCAAGAAAAGACATATGACAATGTTGTTTCCAATACAAATGATAAAAAACAATGTGTTTTCATTAGAATTAACTATAATGTTCTTGATTTTCCGTTTATATTAACGAGGGAAGATGTACACGTAAAACCGCTCTAATCCGGCTGAAACGTCGATATATGCAATAAAAACCGAACTTCCCTTTTCAACATCTTACTCAGTATTTTAACGAGAAACAAATAGATGATTGAAAATGAAGTATTTAAGGTTATTATCTAATCAATTATGTGTTTGCATCATTTTTATCGTATATATATGAATTAATACCCATGGACTGAACATTCACAAAAACGTGGAAAACGGCAAAATATTGCCTAATTCGATGATATTTTGTTTAAATCACATGAAGGAAAAGGAGATGATAAACGTCAAAATATTGCTATATTCGATGATTTTTCGTACGAAACAAAATGCAAGAAAACTTGCTTAAAATGCAATATTATGCGAAATTCTGAGATTTGAAGGCCAAATCACATATCGTGATACGACATGAAATAGTATCGAAATATTGGTAAAAATGAATATATTTACGTAATATCAAACTACATGATTAACGTGAAAAAGTTACTATTTTACCATATATGAGGATTTTACCTTCAAATCATAGAGCGAGGTTTCGTATTATTTAGATCCAAGAAAAGACATATGTCCATATGTTTCCAATACTCAATGTCTTTTCATTAGAATTAACTAAAATGTTCCTGATTTTCCGTTTATATTACCGATGGAAGATGTACACGAAAACCGCTCTATTCCGGCTGAAACGTCGATATATGCAATAAAATCAGATCTTCTCCGCCTTTAAATATCTTACTCAGTATTTTAACGATAAAGAAATAGTTGATTGAAAATGAAGTATTTAAGGTTATTATCTAATCAATTATGTGTTTGCATCATTTTTATCGTATATATATGAATTAAAACCCATGGACTGAAAATTGCACAAAAACGTGGAAAACGGCAAAATATTGCCTAATTCGATGATATTTTGTTTAAATCACACGAAGGAAAAGGAGATGATAAACGTCAAAATATTGGTATATATGATGATTTTTCGTACGAAACAAAATGCAAGAAAACTTGCTTAAAATGCAATATTATGCGAAATTCTGAGATTTGAAGGCCAAATCACATATTGTGATACTACATGAAATAGTATCGAAATATTGGTAAAAATGAATATATTTACGTAATATCAAACTACATGAAAAACGTGAAAAAAGTCACTATATAACCATATTTGAGGATTTTAACTTCAAATCATAGAGCGAGGTTTCGTATTATTTACATCCAAGAAAAGACATATGACAATGTTGTTTCCAATACAAATGATAAAAAACAATGTGTTTTCATTAGAATTAACTATAATGTTCTTGATTTTCCGTTTATATTAACGATGGAAGATGTACACGTAAAACCGCTCTAATCCGGCTGAAACGTCGATATATGCAATAAAAACCGGAATTCTCCCCTTTTAATATCTTACTCAGTATTTTAACGAGAAACAAATAGATGATTGAAAATGAAGTATTTAAGGTTATTATCTAATCAATTATGTGTTTGCATCATTTTTATCGTATATATATATATGAATTAATACCCATGGACGGAAAATTCACAAAAACGTGGAAAACGGCAAAATATTGCCTAATTCGATGATATTTTGTTTAAATCACATGAAGGAAAAGGAGATGATAAACGTTAAAATATTGCTAAAATCGATGATTTTTCGTACGAAGCAAAATGCAAGAAAACTTGCTTAAAATGCAATATTATGCGAAATTCTGAGATTTGCAAGGCCTAAATCACATATCGTGATACTACATGAAATAGTATCGAAATATTGTTAAAAATGAATATATTTACGTAATATCAAACTACATGAAAAACGTGAAAAAAGTCACTATATAACCATATTTGAGGATTTTAACTTCAAATCATAGAGCGAGGTTTCGTATTATTTAGATCCAAGAAAAGACATATGACAATGTTGTTTCCAATACAAATGATAAAAAAACAATGTGTTTTCAATTAGAATTAACTATAATGTTCTTGATTTTCCGTTTATATTAACGAGGGAAGATGTACACGTAAAACCGCTCTATTCCGGCTGAAACGTCGATATATGCAATAAAAACAGAACTTCTCCCCTTTTCAATATCTTACTCAGTATTTTAACGAGAAACAAATAGATTGATTGAAAATGAAGTATTTAAGGTTATTATCTAATCAATTATGTGTTTGCATCATTTTTATCGTATATATATGAATTAATACCCATGGACTGAAAATTCACAAAAACGTGGAAAAACGGCAAAATATTGCCTAATTCGATGATATTTTGTTTAAATGACATGAAGGAAAAGGGGATGATAAATGTCAAAATATTGCTAAATTCGATGATTTTCCGTACGAAACAAAATGCAAGAAAACTTGCTTAAAATGCAATATTACGCTAAATTCTGAGATTTGAAGGGCAAATCACATATCGTGATTTGCCCGAACTACATGAAATAGTATCGAAATATTGGTAAAAATGAATATATTTACGTAATATCAAACTACATGAAAAACGTGAAAAAAGTCACTATTTAACCATATTTGAGGATTTTAACTTCAAATCATAGAGCGAGGTTTCGTATTATTTGGATCCAAGAAAAGACATATGACAATGTTGTTTCCAATACAAATGATAAAAATCAAAGTGTTTTCATTAGAATTAACTATAATGTTCTTGATTTTCCGTATATATTAACGAGGGAAGATGTACACGTAAAACCGCTCTAATCCGGCTGAAACGTCGATATATGCAATAAAAACCGAATTCTCCCCTTTTCAATATCTTACTCAGTATTTTAACGAGAAACAAATAGATGATTGAAAATGAAGTATTTAAGGTTATTATCTAATCAATTATGTGTTTGCATCATTTTTATCGTATATATATGAATTAATACCCATGGACTGAAAATTCACAAAAACTTGGAAAACGGCAAAATATTGCCTAATTCGATGATATTTTGTTTAAATCACATGAAGGAAAAGGAGATGATAAACGTCAAAATATTGCTAAATTCGATGATTTTCCGTACGAAACAAAATGCAAGAAAACTTGCTTAAAATGCAATATTACGCGAAATTCTGAGATTTGAAGGGCAAATCACATATCGTGATACTACATGAAATAGTATCGAAATATTGGTAAAAATGAATATATTTACGTAATATCAAACTACATGATTAACGTGAAAAAGTTATTATTTTACCATATTTGAGGATTTTACCTTCAAATCATAGAGCGAGGTTTCGTATTATTTAGATCCAAGAAAAGACATATGTCCATATGTTTCCAATACAAATGATAAAACTCAATGTCTTTTCATTAGAATTAACTAAAATGTTCCTGACATTCCGTTTATATTACCGATGGAAGATGTACACGAAAACCGCTCTATTCCGGCTGAAACGTCGATATATGCAATAAAATCAGAACTTCTCCGCCTTTAAATATCTTACTCAGTATTTTAACGATAAAGAAATAGTTGATTGAAAATGAAGTATTTAAGGTTATTATCTAATCAATTATGTGTTTGCATCATTTTTATCGTATATATATGAATTAAAACCCATGGACTGAAAATTCACAAAAACGTGGAAAACGGCAAAATATAGCCTAATTCGATGATATTTTGTTTAAATCACATGAAGGAAAAGGAGATGATAAACGTCAAAATATTGGTATATTTGATGATTTTTCGTACGAAAGAAAATGCAAGAAAACTTGCTTAAAATGCAATATTATGCGAAATTATGAGATTTGAAGGCCAAATCACATATCGTGATACTACATGAAATAGTATCGAAATATTGGTAAAAATGAATATATTTACGTAATATCAAACTATATGAAAAACGTGAAAAAAGTCACTATATAACCATATTTGAGGATTTTAACTACAAATCATAGAGCGAGGTTTCGTATTATTTACATCCAAGAAAAGACATATGACAATGTTGTTTCCAATACAAATGATAAAAAACAATGTGTTTTCATTAGAATTAACTATAATGTTCTTGATTTTCCGTTTATATTAACGATGGAAGATGTACACGTAAAACCGCTCTAATCCGGCTGAAACGTCGATATATGCAATAAAAACAGAACTTCTCCCCTTTTCAATATCTTACTCAGTATTTTAACGAGAAAGAAATAGTTGATTGAAAATAAAGTATTTAAGGTTATTATCTAATCAATTATGTGTTTGCATCATTTTTATCGTATATATATGAATTAAAACCCATGGACTGAAAATTCACAAAAACGTGGAAAACGGCAAAATATTGCCTAATTCGATGATATTTTGTTTAAATCACATGAAGGAAAAGGAGATGATAAACGTCAAAATATTGCTATATTCGATGATTTTTCGTACGAAACAAAATGCAAGAAAACTTGCTTAAAATGCAATATTATGCGAAATTCTGAGATTTGAAGGCCAAATCACATATCGTGATACTACATGAAATAGTATCGAAATATTGGTAAAAATGAATATATTTACGTAATATCAAACTACATGAAAAACGTGAAAAAAGTCACTATATAACCATATTTGAGGATTTTAACTTTTAATCATAGAGCGAGGTTTCGTATTATTTAGTTCCAAGAAAAGACATATGACAATGTTGTTTCCAATACAAATGATAAAAAACAATGTGTTTTCATTAGAATTAACTATAATGTTCTTGATTTTCCGTTTACATTAACGATGGAAGATGTACACGTAAAACCGCTCTAATCCGGCTGGAACGTCGATATATGCAATAAAAACCGAACTTCTCCCCTTTTCAATATCTTACTCAGTATTTTAACGAGAAACAAATAGATGATTGAAAATGAAGTATTTAAGGTTATTATCTAATCAATTATGTGTTTGCATCATTTTTATCGTATATATATATGAATTAATACCCATGGACGGAAAATTCACAAAAACGTGGAAAACGGCAAAATATTGCCTAATTCGATGACATTTTGTTTAAATCACATGAAGGAAAAGGAGATGATAAACGTTAAAATATTGCTAAATTCGATGATTTTTCGTACGAAGCAAAATGCAAGAAAACTTGCTTAAAATGCAATATTATGCGAAATTCTGAGATTTGAAGGCCAAATCACATATCGTGATACTGCATAAAATAGTATCGAAATATTGGTAAAAATGAATATATTTACGTAATATCAAACTACATGAAAAACGTGAAAAAAGTCACTATATAACCATATTTGTGGATTTTAACTTCAAATAATAGAGCGAGGTTTCGTATTATTTACATCCAAGAAAAGACATATGACAATGTTGTTTCCAATACAAATGATAAAAAACAATGTGTTTTCATTAGAATTAACTATAATGTTCTTGATTTTCCGTTTATATTAACGAGGGAAGATGTACACGTAAAACCGCTCTAATCCGGCTGAAACGTCGATATATGCAATAAAAACCGAACTTCCCTTTTCAACATCTTACTCAGTATTTTAACGAGAAACAAATAGATGATTGAAAATGAAGTATTTAAGGTTATTATCTAATCAATTATGTGTTTGCATCATTTTTATCGTATATATATGAATTAATACCCATGGACTGAACATTCACAAAAACGTGGAAAACGGCAAAATATTGCCTAATTCGATGATATTTTGTTTAAATCACATGAAGGAAAAGGGGATGATAAACGTCAAAATATTGCTAAATTCGATGATTTTCCGTACGAAACAAAATGCAAGAAAACTTGCTTAAAATGCAATATTACGCGAAATTCTGAGATTTGAAGGGCAAATCACATATCGTGATACTACATGAAATAGTATCGAAATATTGGTAAAAATGAATATATTTACGTAATATCAAACTACATGATTAACGTGAAAAAGTTACTATTTTACCATATTTGAGGATTTTACCTTCAAATCATAGAGCGAGGTTTCGTATTATTTAGATCCAAGAAAAGACATATGTCCATATGTTTCCAATACAAATGATAAAACTCAATGTCTTTTCATTAGAATTAACAAAATTTTCCTGATTTTCCGTTTATATTACCGATGGAAGATGTACACGAAAACCGCTCTATTCCGGCTGAAACGTCGATATATGCAATAAAATCAGATCTTCTCCGCCTTTAAATATCTTACTCAGTATTTTAACGATAAAGAAATAGTTGATTGAAAATGAAGTATTTAAGGTTATTATCTAATCAATTATGTGTTTGCATCATTTTTATCGTATATATATGAATTAAAACCCATGGACTGAAAATTGCACAAAAACGTGGAAAACGGCAAAATATTGCCTAATTCGATGATATTTTGTTTAAATCACACGAAGGAAAAGGAGATGATAAACGTCAAAATATTGGTATATATGATGATTTTTCGTACGAAACAAAATGCAAGAAAACTTGCTTAAAATGCAATATTATGCGAAATTCTGAGATTTGAAGGCCAAATCACATATTGTGATACTACATGAAATAGTATCGAAATATTGGTAAAAATGAATATATTTACGTAATATCAAACTACATGAAAAACGTGAAAAAAGTCACTATATAACCATATTTGAGGATTTTAACTTCAAATCATAGAGCGAGGTTTCGTATTATTTACATCCAAGAAAAGACATATGACAATGTTGTTTCCAATACAAATGATAAAAAACAATGTGTTTTCATTAGAATTAACTATAATGTTCTTGATTTTCCGTTTATATTAACGATGGAAGATGTACACGTAAAACCGCTCTAATCCGGCTGAAACGTCGATATATGCAATAAAAACCGGAATTCTCCCCTTTTAATATCTTACTCAGTATTTTAACGAGAAACAAATAGATGATTGAAAATGAAGTATTTAAGGTTATTATCTAATCAATTATGTGTTTGCATCATTTTTATCGTATATATATATATGAATTAATACCCATGGACGGAAAATTCACAAAAACGTGGAAAACGGCAAAATATTGCCTAATTCGATGATATTTTGTTTAAATCACATGAAGGAAAAGGAGATGATAAACGTTAAAATATTGCTAAAATCGATGATTTTTCGTACGAAGCAAAATGCAAGAAAACTTGCTTAAAATGCAATATTATGCGAAATTCTGAGATTTGAAGGCCAAATCACATATCGTGATACTACATGAAATAGTATCGAAATATTGTTAAAAATGAATATATTTACGTAATATCAAACTACATGAAAAACGTGAAAAAAGTCACTATATAACCATATTTGAGGATTTTAACTTCAAATCATAGAGCGAGGTTTCGTATTATTTAGATCCAAGAAAAGACATATGACAATGTTGTTTCCAATACAAATGATAAAAAACAATGTGTTTTCATTAGAATTAACTATAATGTTCTTGATTTTCCGTTTATATTAACGAGGGAAGATGTACACGTAAAACCGCTCTAATCCGGCTGAAACGTCGATATATGCAATAAAAACCGAACTTCTCCCCTTTTCAACATCTTACTCAGTTTTTTAACGAGAAACAAATAGATGATTGAAAATGAAGTATTTAAGGTTATTATCTAATCAATTATGTGTTTGCATCATTTTTATCGTATATATATGAATTATTACCCATGGACGGAAAATTCACAAAAACGTGGAAAACGGCAAAATATTGCCTAATTCGATGATATTTTGTTTAAATCACATGAAGGAAAAGGGGATGATAAACGTCAAAATATTGCTAAATTCGATGATTTTCCGTACGAAACAAAATGCAAGAAAACTTGCTTAAAATGCAATATTATGCGAAATTCTGAGATTTCAAGGCCAAATCACATATCGTGATACTACATGAAATAGTATCGAAATATTGGTAAAAATGAATATATTTACGTAATATCAAACTACATGAAAAACGTGAAAAAAGTCACTATTTAACCATATTTGAGGATTTTAACTTCAAATCATAGAGCGAGGTTTCGTATTATTTGGATCCAAGAAAAGACATATGACAATGTTGTTTCCAATACAAATGATAAAAATCAAAGTGTTTTCATTAGAATTAACTATAATGTTCTTGATTTTCCGTATATATTAACGAGGGAAGATGTACACGTAAAACCGCTCTAATCCGGCTGAAACGTCGATATATGCAATAAAAACCGGAATTCTCCCCTTTTCAATATCTTACTCAGTATTTTAACGAGAAACAAATAGATGATTGAAAATGAAGTATTTAAGGTTATTATCTAATCAATTATGTGTTTGCATCATTTTTATCGTATATATATATGAATTAATACCCATGGACGGAAAATTCACAAAAACGTGGAAAACGGCAAAATATTGCCTAATTCGATGATATTTTGTTTAAATCACATGAAGGAAAAGGAGATGATCAACGTTAAAATATTGCTAAATTCGATGATTTTTCGTACGAAGCAAAATGCAAGAAAACTTGCTTAAAATGCAATATTATGCGAAATTCTGAGATTTGAAGGCCAAATCACATTTCGTGATACTACATGAAATAGTAACGAAATATTGGTAAAAATGAATATATTTACGTAATATCAAACTACATGAAAAACATGAAAAAAGTCACTATATAACCATATTTGAGGATTTTAACTTCAAATCATAGAGCGAGGTTTCGTATTATTTAGATCCAAGAAAAGACATATGACAATGTTGTTTCCAATACAAATGATAAAAAACAATGTGTTTTCATTAGAATTAACTATAATGTTCTTGATTTTCCGTTTATATTAACGAGGGAAGATGTACACGTAAAACCGCTCTAATCCGGCTGAAACGTCGATATATGCAATAAAAACCGAACTTCTCCCCTTTTTAACATCTTACTCAGTTTTTTAACGAGAAACAAATAGATGATTGAAAATGAAGTATTTAAGGTTATTATCTAAGCAATTATGTGTTTGCATCATTTTTTTCGTATATATATGAAATAATACCCATGGACTGAAAATTCACAAAAACTTGGAAAACGGCAAAATATTGCCTAATTCGATGATATTTTGTTTAAATCACATGAAGGAAAAGGGGATGATAAACGTCAAAATATTGCTAAATTCGATGATTTTCCGTACGAAACAAAATGCAAGAAAACTTGCTTAAAATGCAATATTATGCGAAGTTTTGAGATTTCAAGGCCAAATCACATATCGTGATACTACATGAAATAGTATCGAAATATTGGTAAAAATGAATATATTTACGTAATATCAAACTACATGAAAAACGTGAAAAAAGTCACTATATAACCATAGTTGAGGATTTTAACTTCAAATCATAGAGCGAGGTTTCGTATTATTTAGATCCAAGAAAAGACATATGACAATGTTGTTTCCAATACAAATGATTAAAAACAATGTGTTTTCAATAGAATTAACTATAATGTTCTTGATTTTCCGTTTATATTAACGAGGGAAGATGTACACGTAAAACCGCTCTAATCCGGCTGAAACGTCGATATATGCAATAAAAACCGAACTTCTCCCCTTTTCAACATCTTACTCAGTATTTTAACGAGAAACAAATAGTTGATTGAAAATGAAATATTTAAGGTTATTATCTAATCAATTATGTGTTTGCATCATTTTTTATCGTATATATATGAATTAATACCCATGGACTGAAAATTCAAAAAACGTGGAAAAACGGCAAAATATTGCCTAATTCGATGATATTTTGTTTAAATGACATGAAGGAAAAGGGGATGATAAACGTCAAAATATTGCTAAATTCGATGATTTTTCGTACGAAACAAAATGCAAGAAAACTTGCTTAAAATGCAATATTACGCGAAATTCTGAGATTTGAAGGGCAAATCACATATCGTGATTTGCCCGAAATACATATCATGTATCATACTGATACATGAAATAGTATCGGAATATTGGTAAAAATGAATATATTTGCGTAATATCAAACTACATGATTAACATGAAAAAGTTGCTATTTTACCATATTTGAAGATTTTACCTTCAAATCATAGAGCGAGGTTTCGTATTATTTAGATCCAAGAAAAGACATATGACAATGTTGTTTCCAATACAAATGATAAAAATCAAAGTGTTTTCATAAGAATTAACTAAAATGTTCCTGGTTTTCCGTTTATATTACAGATGGAAGATGTACACGAAAATCGCTCTATTCCGGCTGAAACGTCGATATATGCAATAAAAACAGAACTTCTCCCCTTTTCAATATCTTACTCAGTATTTTAACGAGAATCAAATAGTTGATTGAAAATGAAGTATTTAAGGTTATTATCTAATCAATTATGTGTTTGCATCATTTTTATCGTATATATATGAATTAATACCCATGGACTGAAAATTCAAAAAACGTGGAAAAACGGCAAAATATTGCCTAATTCGATGATATTTTGTTTAAATGACATGAAGGAAAAGGGGATGATAAATGTCAAAATATTGCTAAATTCGATGATTTTTCGTACGAAACAAAATGCAAGAAAACTTGCTTAAAATGCAATATTACGCGAAATTCTGAGATTTGAAGGGCAAATCACATATCGTGATTTGCCCGAAATACATATCATGTATCATACTGATACATGAAATAGTATCGGAATATTGGTAAAAATGAATATATTTGCGTAATATCAAACTACATGATTAACGTGAAAAAGTTGCTATTTTACCATATTTGAGGATTTTACCTTCAAATCATAGAGCGAGGTTTCGTAATATTTAGATCCAAGAAAAGACATATGACAATGTTGTTTCCAATACAAATGATAAAAATCAATGTCTTTTCATTAGAATTAACTGAAATGTTCCTGATTTTCCGTTTATATTACCGATGGAAGATGTACACGAAAACCGCTCTATTCCGGCTGAAACGTCGATATATGCAATAAAATCAGAATTTCTCCGCCTTTCAATATCTTACTCAGTATTTTAACGAGAAAGAAATAGTTGATTGAAAATGAAGTATTTAAGGTTGTTATCTAATCAATTATGTGTTTGCATCATTATTATCGTATATATATGAATTAAAACCCATGGACTGAAAATTCACAAAAACGTGGAAAACGGCAAAATATTGCCTAATTCGATGATATTTTGTTTAAATCACATGAAGGAAAAGGAGATGATAAACGTCAAAATATTGCTATATTCGATGATCTTTCGTACGAAACAAAATGCAAGAAAACTTGCTTAAAATGCAATATTATGCGAAATTCTGAGATTTGAAGGCCAAATCACATATCGTGATACTACATGAAATAGTATCGAAATATTGGTAAAAATGAATATATTTACGTAATATCAAACTACATGAAAAACGTGAAAAAAGTCACTATATAACCATATTTGAGGATTTTAACTTCAAATCATAGAGCGAGGTTTCGTATTATTTACATCCAAGAAAAGACTTATGACAATGTTGTTTCCAATACAAATGATAAAAAACAATGTGTTTTCATTAGAATTAACTATAATGTTCTTGATTTTCCGTTTATATTACCGATGGAAGATGTACACGTAAAACCGCTCTAATCCGGCTGAAACGTCGATATATGCAATAAAAACCGAACTTCTCCCCTTTTCAATATCTTACTCAGTATTTTAACGAGAAACAAATAGATGATTGAAAATTAAGTATTTAAGGTTATTATCTAATCAATTATGTGTTTGCATCATTTTTATCGTATATATATATATGAATTAATACCCATGGACGGAAAATTCACAAAAACGTGGAAAACGGCAAAATATTGCCTAATTCGATGATATTTTGTTTAAATCACATGAAGGAAAAGGAGATGATAAACGTTAAAATATTGCTAAAATCGATGATTTTTCGTACGAAGCAAAATGCAAGAAAACTTGCTTAAAATGCAATATTATGCGAAATTCTGAGATTTGAAGGCCAAATCACATATCGTGATACTACATGAAATAGTATCGAAATATTGTTAAAAATGAATATATTTACGTAATATCAAACTACATGAAAAACGTGAAAAAAGTCACTATATAACCATATTTGAGGATTTTAACTTCAAATCATAGAGCGAGGTTTCGTATTATTTAGATCCAAGAAAAGACATATGACAATGTTGTTTCCAATACAAATGATAAAAAACAATGTGTTTTCATTAGAATTAACTATAATGTTCTTGATTTTCCGTTTATATTAACGAGGGAAGATGTACACGTAAAACCGCTCTAATCCGGCTGAAACGTCGATATATGCAATAAAAACCGAACTTCTCCCCTTTTCAACATCTTACTCAGTTTTTTAACGAGAAACAAATAGATGATTGAAAATGAAGTATTTAAGGTTATTATCTAATCAATTATGTGTTTGCATCATTTTTATCGTATATATATGAATTATTACCCATGGACGGAAAATTCACAAAAACGTGGAAAACGGCAAAATATTGCCTAATTCGATGATATTTTGTTTAAATCACATGAAGGAAAAGGGGATGATAAACGTCAAAATATTGCTAAATTCGATGATTTTCCGTACGAAACAAAATGCAAGAAAACTTGCTTAAAATGCAATATTATGCGAAATTCTGAGATTTCAAGGCCAAATCACATATCGTGATACTACATGAAATAGTATCGAAATATTGGTAAAAATGAATATATTTACGTAATATCAAACTACATGAAAAACGTGAAAAAAGTCACTATTTAACCATATTTGAGGATTTTAACTTCAAATCATAGAGCGAGGTTTCGTATTATTTGGATCCAAGAAAAGACATATGACAATGTTGTTTCCAATACAAATGATAAAAATCAAAGTGTTTTCATTAGAATTAACTATAATGTTCTTGATTTTCCGTATATATTAACGAGGGAAGATGTACACGTAAAACCGCTCTAATCCGGCTGAAACGTCGATATATGCAATAAAAACCGGAATTCTCCCCTTTTCAATATCTTACTCAGTATTTTAACGAGAAACAAATAGATGATTGAAAATGAAGTATTTAAGGTTATTATCTAATCAATTATGTGTTTGCATCATTTTTATCGTATATATATATGAATTAATACCCATGGACGGAAAATTCACAAAAACGTGGAAAACGGCAAAATATTGCCTAATTCGATGATATTTTGTTTAAATCACATGAAGGAAAAGGAGATGATCAACGTTAAAATATTGCTAAATTCGATGATTTTTCGTACGAAGCAAAATGCAAGAAAACTTGCTTAAAATGCAATATTATGCGAAATTCTGAGATTTGAAGGCCAAATCACATTTCGTGATACTACATGAAATAGTAACGAAATATTGGTAAAAATGAATATATTTACGTAATATCAAACTACATGAAAAACATGAAAAAAGTCACTATATAACCATATTTGAGGATTTTAACTTCAAATCATAGAGCGAGGTTTCGTATTATTTAGATCCAAGAAAAGACATATGACAATGTTGTTTCCAATACAAATGATAAAAAACAATGTGTTTTCATTAGAATTAACTATAATGTTCTTGATTTTCCGTTTATATTAACGAGGGAAGATGTACACGTAAAACCGCTCTAATCCGGCTGAAACGTCGATATATGCAATAAAAACCGAACTTCTCCCCTTTTTAACATCTTACTCAGTTTTTTTAACGAGAAACAAATAGATGATTGAAAATGAAGTATTTAAGGTTATTATCTAAGCAATTATGTGTTTGCATCATTTTTTTCGTATATATATGAAATAATACCCATGGACTGAAAATTCACAAAAACTTGGAAAACGGCAAAATATTGCCTAATTCGATGATATTTTGTTTAAATCACATGAAGGAAAAGGGGATGATAAACGTCAAAATATTGCTAAATTCGATGATTTTCCGTACGAAACAAAATGCAAGAAAACTTGCTTAAAATGCAATATTATGCGAAATTTTGAGATTTCAAGGCCAAATCACATATCGTGATACTACATGAAATAGTATCGAAATATTGGTAAAAATGAATATATTTACGTAATATCAAACTACATGAAAAACGTGAAAAAAGTCACTATATAACCATAGTTGAGGATTTTAACTTCAAATCATAGAGCGAGGTTTCGTATTATTTAGATCCAAGAAAAGACATATGACAATGTTGTTTCCAATACAAATGATTAAAAACAATGTGTTTTCAATAGAATTAACTATAATGTTCTTGATTTTCCGTTTATATTAACGAGGGAAGATGTACACGTAAAACCGCTCTAATCCGGCTGAAACGTCGATATATGCAATAAAAACCGAACTTCTCCCCTTTTCAACATCTTACTCAGTATTTTAACGAGAAACAAATAGTTGATTGAAAATGAAATATTTAAGGTTATTATCTAATCAATTATGTGTTTGCATCATTTTTATCGTATATATATGAATTAATACCCATGGACTGAAAATTCAAAAAACGTGGAAAAACGGCAAAATATTGCCTAATTCGATGATATTTTGTTTAAATGACAAGAAGGAAAAGGGGATGATAAACGTCAAAATATTGCTAAATTCGATGATTTTTCGTACGAAACAAAATGCAAGAAAACTTGCTTAAAATGCAATATTACGCGAAATTCTGAGATTTGAAGGGCAAATCACATATCGTGATTTGCCCGAAATACATATCATGTATCATACTGATACATGAAATAGTATCGGAATATTGGTAAAAATGAATATATTTGCGTAATATCAAACTACATGATTAACGTGAAAAAGTTGCTATTTTACCATATTTGAGGATTTTACCTTCAAATCATAGAGCGAGGTTTCGTAATATTTAGATCCAAGAAAAGACATATGACAATGTTGTTTCCAATACAAATGATAAAAATCAATGTCTTTTCATTAGAATTAACTGAAATGTTCCTGATTTTCCGTTTATATTACCGATGGAAGATGTACACGAAAACCGCTCTATTCCGGCTGAAACGTCGATATATGCAATAAAATCAGAATTTCTCCGCCTTTCAATATCTTACTCAGTATTTTAACGAGAAAGAAATAGTTGATTGAAAATGAAGTATTTAAGGTTGTTATCTAATCAATTATGTGTTTGCATCATTATTATCGTATATATATGAATTAAAACCCATGGACTGAAAATTCACAAAAACGTGGAAAACGGCAAAATATTGCCTAATTCGATGATATTTTGTTTAAATCACATGAAGGAAAAGGAGATGATAAACGTCAAAATATTGCTATATTCGATGATCTTTCGTACGAAACAAAATGCAAGAAAACTTGCTTAAAATGCAATATTATGCGAAATTCTGAGATTTGAAGGCCAAATCACATATCGTGATACTACATGAAATAGTATCGAAATATTGGTAAAAATGAATATATTTACGTAATATCAAACTACATGAAAAACGTGAAAAAAGTCACTATATAACCATATTTGAGGATTTTAACTTCAAATCATAGAGCGAGGTTTCGTATTATTTACATCCAAGAAAAGACTTATGACAATGTTGTTTCCAATACAAATGATAAAAAACAATGTGTTTTCATTAGAATTAACTATAATGTTCTTGATTTTCCGTTTATATTACCGATGGAAGATGTACACGTAAAACCGCTCTAATCCGGCTGAAACGTCGATATATGCAATAAAAACCGAACTTCTCCCCTTTTCAATATCTTACTCAGTATTTTAACGAGAAACAAATAGATGATTGAAAATTAAGTATTTAAGGTTATTATCTAATCAATTATGTGTTTGCATCATTTTTATCGTATATATATATGAATTAATACCCATGGACGGAAAATTCACAAAATGTGGAAAACGGCAAAATATTGCCTAATTCGATGACATTTTGTTTAAATCACATGAAGGAAAAGGAGATGATAAACGTTAAAATATTACTAAATTCGATGATTTTTCGTACGAAGCAAAATGCAAGAAAACTTGCATAAAATGCAATATTATGCGAAATTCTGAGATTTGAAGGCCAAATCACATATCGTGATTCTACATAAAATAATATCGAAATATTGGTAAAAATGAATATATTTACGTAATATCAAACTACATGAAAAACGTGAAAAAAGTCACTATATAACCATATTTGAGGATTTTAACTTCAAATAATAGAGCGAGGTTTCGTATTATTTACATCCAAGAAAAGACATATGACAATGTTGTTTCTAATACAAATGATAAAAAACAATGTGTTTTCATTAGAATTAACTATAATGTTCTTGATTTTCCGTTTATATTAACGAGGGAAGATGTACACGTAAAACCGCTCTAATCCGGCTGAAACGTCGATATATGCAATAAAAACCGAACTTCTCCCCTTTTCAAAATCTTACTCAGTTTTTTAACGAGAAACAAATAGATGATTGAAAATGAAGTATTTAAGGTTATTATCTAATCAATTATGTGTTTGCATCATTTTTATCGTATATATATGAATTAATACCCATGGACTGAACATTCACAAAAACTTGGAAAACGGCAAAATATTGCCTAATTCGATGATATTTTGTTTAAATCACATGAAGGAAAAGGAGATGATAAACGTCAAAATATTGCTAAATTCGATGATTTTCCGTACGAAACAAAATGCAAGAAAACTTGCTTAAAATGCAATATTACGCGAAATTCTGAGATTTGAAGGCCAAATCACATATCGTGATACTACATGAAATAGTATCGAAATATTGGTAAAAATGAATATATTTACGTAATATCAAACTACATGATTAACGTGAAAAAGTTACTATTTTACCATATTTGAGGATTTTACCTTCAAATCATAGAGCGAGGTTTCGTATTATTTAGATCCAAGAAAAGACATATGTCCATATGTTTCCAATACAAATGATAAAACTCAATGTCTTTTCATTAGAATTAACTAAAATGTTCCTGACTTTCCGTTTATATTACCGATGGAAGATGTACACGAAAACCGCTCTATTCCGGCTGAAACGTCGTTATATGCAATAAAATCAGAACTTCTCCGCCTTTAAATATCTTACTCAGTATTTTAACGATAAAGAAATAGTTGATTGAAACTGAAGTATTTAAGGTTATTATCTAATCAATTATGTGTTTGCATCATTTTTATCGTATATATATGAATTAAAACCCATGGACTGAAAATTCACAAAAACGTGGAAAACTGCAAAATATTGCCTAATTCGATGATATTTTGTTTAAATCACATGAAGGAAAAGGAGATGATCAACGTTAAAATATTGCTAAATTCGATGATTTTTCGTACGAAGCAAAATGCAAGAAAACTTGCTTAAAATGCAATATTATGCGAAATTCTGAGATTTGAAGGCCAAATCACATTTCGTGATACTACATGAAATAGTAACGAAATATTGGTAAAAATGAATATATTTACGTAATATCAAACTACATGAAAAACATGAAAAAAGTCACTATATAACCATATTTGAGGATTTTAACTTCAAATCATAGAGCGAGGTTTCGTATTATTTAGATCCAAGAAAAGACATATGACAATGTTGTTTCCAATACAAATGATAAAAAACAATGTGTTTTCATTAGAATTAACTATAATGTTCTTGATTTTCCGTTTATATTAACGAGGGAAGATGTACACGTAAAACCGCTCTAATCCGGCTGAAACGACGATATATGCAATAAAAACCGAACTTCTCCCCTTTTTAACATCTTACTCAGTTTTTTAACGAGAAACAAATAGATGATTGAAAATGAAGTATTTAAGGTTATTATCTAAGCAATTATGTGTTTGCATCATTTTTATCGTATATATATGAAATAAAACCCATGGACTGAAAATTCACAAAAACTTGGAAAACGGCAAAATATTGCCTAATTCGATGATATTTTGTTTAAATCACACGAAGGAAAAGGGGATGATAAACGTCAAAATATTGCTAAATTCGATGATTTTCCGTACGAAACAAAATGCAAGAAAACTTGCTTAAAATGCAATATTATGCGAAATTTTGAGATTTCAAGGCCAAATCACATATCGTGATACTACATGAAATAGAATCGAAATATTGGTAAAAATGAATATATTTACGTAATATCAAACTACATGAAAAACGTGAAAAAAGTCACTATATAACCATAGTTGAGGATTTTAACTTCAAATCATAGAGCGAGGTTTCGTATTATTTAGATCCAAGAAAAGACATATGACAATGTTGTTTCCAATACAAATGATTAAAAACAATGTGTTTTCAATAGAATTAACTATAATGTTCTTGATTTTCCGTTTATATTAACGAGGGAAGATGTACACGTAAAACCGCTCTAATCCGGCTGAAACGTCGATATATGCAATAAAAACCGGAATTCTCCCCTTTTCAATATCTTACTCAGTATTTTAACGAGAAACAAATAGATGATTGAAAATGAAGTATTTAAGGTTATTATCTAATCAATTATGTGTTTGCATCATTTTTATCGTATATATATATGAATTAATACCCATGGACGGAAAATTCACAAAAACGTGGAAAACGGCAAAATATTGCCTAATTCGATGATATTTTGTTTAAATCACATGAAGGAAAAGGAGATGATCAACGTTAAAATATTGCTAAATTCGATGATTTTTCGTACGAAGCAAAATGCAAGAAAACTTGCTTAAAATGCAATATTATGCGAAATTCTGAGATTTGAAGGCCAAATCACATTTCGTGATACTACATGAAATAGTAACGAAATATTGGTAAAAATGAATATATTTACGTAATATCAAACTACATGAAAAACATGAAAAAAGTCACTATATAACCATATTTGAGGATTTTAACTTCAAATCATAGAGCGAGGTTTCGTATTATTTAGATCCAAGAAAAGACATATGACAATGTTGTTTCCAATACAAATGATAAAAAACAATGTGTTTTCATTAGAATTAACTATAATGTTCTTGATTTTCCGTTTATATTAACGAGGGAAGATGTACACGTAAAACCGCTCTAATCCGGCTGAAACGTCGATATATGCAATAAAAACCGAACTTCTCCCCTTTTTAACATCTTACTCAGTTTTTTTAACGAGAAACAAATAGATGATTGAAAATGAAGTATTTAAGGTTATTATCTAAGCAATTATGTGTTTGCATCATTTTTTTCGTATATATATGAAATAATACCCATGGACTGAAAATTCACAAAAACTTGGAAAACGGCAAAATATTGCCTAATTCGATGATATTTTGTTTAAATCACATGAAGGAAAAGGGGATGATAAACGTCAAAATATTGCTAAATTCGATGATTTTCCGTACGAAACAAAATGCAAGAAAACTTGCTTAAAATGCAATATTATGCGAAATTTTGAGATTTCAAGGCCAAATCACATATCGTGATACTACATGAAATAGTATCGAAATATTGGTAAAAATGAATATATTTACGTAATATCAAACTACATGAAAAACGTGAAAAAAGTCACTATATAACCATAGTTGAGGATTTTAACTTCAAATCATAGAGCGAGGTTTCGTATTATTTAGATCCAAGAAAAGACATATGACAATGTTGTTTCCAATACAAATGATTAAAAACAATGTGTTTTCAATAGAATTAACTATAATGTTCTTGATTTTCCGTTTATATTAACGAGGGAAGATGTACACGTAAAACCGCTCTAATCCGGCTGAAACGTCGATATATGCAATAAAAACCGAACTTCTCCCCTTTTCAACATCTTACTCAGTATTTTAACGAGAAACAAATAGTTGATTGAAAATGAAATATTTAAGGTTATTATCTAATCAATTATGTGTTTGCATCATTTTTATCGTATATATATGAATTAATACCCATGGACTGAAAATTCAAAAAACGTGGAAAAACGGCAAAATATTGCCTAATTCGATGATATTTTGTTTAAATGACAAGAAGGAAAAGGGGATGATAAACGTCAAAATATTGCTAAATTCGATGATTTTTCGTACGAAACAAAATGCAAGAAAACTTGCTTAAAATGCAATATTACGCGAAATTCTGAGATTTGAAGGGCAAATCACATATCGTGATTTGCCCGAAATACATATCATGTATCATACTGATACATGAAATAGTATCGGAATATTGGTAAAAATGAATATATTTGCGTAATATCAAACTACATGATTAACGTGAAAAAGTTGCTATTTTACCATATTTGAGGATTTTACCTTCAAATCATAGAGCGAGGTTTCGTAATATTTAGATCCAAGAAAAGACATATGACAATGTTGTTTCCAATACAAATGATAAAAATCAATGTCTTTTCATTAGAATTAACTGAAATGTTCCTGATTTTCCGTTTATATTACCGATGGAAGATGTACACGAAAACCGCTCTATTCCGGCTGAAACGTCGATATATGCAATAAAATCAGAATTTCTCCGCCTTTCAATATCTTACTCAGTATTTTAACGAGAAAGAAATAGTTGATTGAAAATGAAGTATTTAAGGTTGTTATCTAATCAATTATGTGTTTGCATCATTATTATCGTATATATATGAATTAAAACCCATGGACTGAAAATTCACAAAAACGTGGAAAACGGCAAAATATTGCCTAATTCGATGATATTTTGTTTAAATCACATGAAGGAAAAGGAGATGATAAACGTCAAAATATTGCTATATTCGATGATCTTTCGTACGAAACAAAATGCAAGAAAACTTGCTTAAAATGCAATATTATGCGAAATTCTGAGATTTGAAGGCCAAATCACATATCGTGATACTACATGAAATAGTATCGAAATATTGGTAAAAATGAATATATTTACGTAATATCAAACTACATGAAAAACGTGAAAAAAGTCACTATATAACCATATTTGAGGATTTTAACTTCAAATCATAGAGCGAGGTTTCGTATTATTTACATCCAAGAAAAGACTTATGACAATGTTGTTTCCAATACAAATGATAAAAAACAATGTGTTTTCATTAGAATTAACTATAATGTTCTTGATTTTCCGTTTATATTACCGATGGAAGATGTACACGTAAAACCGCTCTAATCCGGCTGAAACGTCGATATATGCAATAAAAACCGAACTTCTCCCCTTTTCAATATCTTACTCAGTATTTTAACGAGAAACAAATAGATGATTGAAAATTAAGTATTTAAGGTTATTATCTAATCAATTATGTGTTTGCATCATTTTTATCGTATATATATATGAATTAATACCCATGGACGGAAAATTCACAAAATGTGGAAAACGGCAAAATATTGCCTAATTCGATGACATTTTGTTTAAATCACATGAAGGAAAAGGAGATGATAAACGTTAAAATATTACTAAATTCGATGATTTTTCGTACGAAGCAAAATGCAAGAAAACTTGCATAAAATGCAATATTATGCGAAATTCTGAGATTTGAAGGCCAAATCACATATCGTGATTCTACATAAAATAATATCGAAATATTGGTAAAAATGAATATATTTACGTAATATCAAACTACATGAAAAACGTGAAAAAAGTCACTATATAACCATATTTGAGGATTTTAACTTCAAATAATAGAGCGAGGTTTCGTATTATTTACATCCAAGAAAAGACATATGACAATGTTGTTTCTAATACAAATGATAAAAAACAATGTGTTTTCATTAGAATTAACTATAATGTTCTTGATTTTCCGTTTATATTAACGAGGGAAGATGTACACGTAAAACCGCTCTAATCCGGCTGAAACGTCGATATATGCAATAAAAACCGAACTTCTCCCCTTTTCAAAATCTTACTCAGTTTTTTAACGAGAAACAAATAGATGATTGAAAATGAAGTATTTAAGGTTATTATCTAATCAATTATGTGTTTGCATCATTTTTATCGTATATATATGAATTAATACCCATGGACTGAACATTCACAAAAACTTGGAAAACGGCAAAATATTGCCTAATTCGATGATATTTTGTTTAAATCACATGAAGGAAAAGGAGATGATAAACGTCAAAATATTGCTAAATTCGATGATTTTCCGTACGAAACAAAATGCAAGAAAACTTGCTTAAAATGCAATATTACGCGAAATTCTGAGATTTGAAGGCCAAATCACATATCGTGATACTACATGAAATAGTATCGAAATATTGGTAAAAATGAATATATTTACGTAATATCAAACTACATGATTAACGTGAAAAAGTTACTATTTTACCATATTTGAGGATTTTACCTTCAAATCATAGAGCGAGGTTTCGTATTATTTAGATCCAAGAAAAGACATATGTCCATATGTTTCCAATACAAATGATAAAACTCAATGTCTTTTCATTAGAATTAACTAAAATGTTCCTGACTTTCCGTTTATATTACCGATGGAAGATGTACACGAAAACCGCTCTATTCCGGCTGAAACGTCGTTATATGCAATAAAATCAGAACTTCTCCGCCTTTAAATATCTTACTCAGTATTTTAACGATAAAGAAATAGTTGATTGAAACTGAAGTATTTAAGGTTATTATCTAATCAATTATGTGTTTGCATCATTTTTATCGTATATATATGAATTAAAACCCATGGACTGAAAATTCACAAAAACGTGGAAAACTGCAAAATATTGCCTAATTCGATGATATTTTGTTTAAATCACATGAAGGAAAAGGAGATGATCAACGTTAAAATATTGCTAAATTCGATGATTTTTCGTACGAAGCAAAATGCAAGAAAACTTGCTTAAAATGCAATATTATGCGAAATTCTGAGATTTGAAGGCCAAATCACATTTCGTGATACTACATGAAATAGTAACGAAATATTGGTAAAAATGAATATATTTACGTAATATCAAACTACATGAAAAACATGAAAAAAGTCACTATATAACCATATTTGAGGATTTTAACTTCAAATCATAGAGCGAGGTTTCGTATTATTTAGATCCAAGAAAAGACATATGACAATGTTGTTTCCAATACAAATGATAAAAACAATGTGTTTTCATTAGAATTAACTATAATGTTCTTGATTTTCCGTTTATATTAACGAGGGAAGATGTACACGTAAAACCGCTCTAATCCGGCTGAAACGACGATATATGCAATAAAAACCGAACTTCTCCCCTTTTTAACATCTTACTCAGTTTTTTAACGAGAAACAAATAGATGATTGAAAATGAAGTATTTAAGGTTATTATCTAAGCAATTATGTGTTTGCATCATTTTTATCGTATATATATGAAATAAAACCCATGGACTGAAAATTCACAAAAACTTGGAAAACGGCAAAATATTGCCTAATTCGATGATATTTTGTTTAAATCACACGAAGGAAAAGGGGATGATAAACGTCAAAATATTGCTAAATTCGATGATTTTCCGTACGAAACAAAATGCAAGAAAACTTGCTTAAAATGCAATATTATGCGAAATTTTGAGATTTCAAGGCCAAATCACATATCGTGATACTACATGAAATAGAATCGAAATATTGGTAAAAATGAATATATTTACGTAATATCAAACTACATGAAAAACGTGAAAAAAGTCACTATATAACCATAGTTGAGGATTTTAACTTCAAATCATAGAGCGAGGTTTCGTATTATTTAGATCCAAGAAAAGACATATGACAATGTTGTTTCCAATACAAATGATTAAAAACAATGTGTTTTCAATAGAATTAACTATAATGTTCTTGATTTTCCGTTTATATTAACGAGGGAAGATGTACACGTAAAACCGCTCTAATCCGGCTGAAACGTCGATATATGCAATAAAAACCGAACTTCTCCCCTTTTTAACATCTTACTCAGTATTTTAACGAGAAACAAATAGTTGATTGAAAATGAAATATTTAAGGTTATTATCTAATCAATTATGTGTTTGCATCATTTTTATCGTATATATATGAATTAATACCCATGGACTGAAAATTCAAAAAACGTGGAAAAACGGCAAATTATTGCCTAATTCGATGATATTTTGTTTAAATGACATGAAGGAAAAGGGGATGATAAACGTCAAAATATTGCTAAATTCGATGATTTTTCGTACGAAACAAAATGCAAGAAAACTTGCTTAAAATGCAATATTACGCGAAATTCTGAGATTTGAAGGGCAAATCACATATCGTGATTTGCCCGAAATACATATCATGTATCATACTGATACATGAAATAGTATCGGAATATTGGTAAAAATGAATATATTTGCGTAATATCAAACTACATGATTAACGTGAAAAAGTTGCTATTTTACCATATTTGAAGATTTTACCTTCAAATCATAGAGCGAGGTTTCGTATTATTTAGATCCAAGAAAAGACATATGACAATGTTGTTTCCAATACAAATGATAAAAATCAAAGTGTTTTCATAAGAATTAACTAAAATGTTCCTGGTTTTCCGTTTATATTACAGATGGAAGATGTACACGAAAATCGCTCTATTCCGGCTGAAACGTCGATATATGCAATAAAAACAGAACTTCTCCCCTTTTCAATATCTTACTCAGTATTTTAACGAGAAACAAATAGTTGATTGAAAATGAAGTATTTAAGGTTATTATCTAATCAATTATGTGTTTGCATCATTTTTATCGTATATATATGAATTAATACCCATGGACTGAAAATTCAAAAAACGTGGAAAAACGGCAAAATATTGCCTAATTCGATGATATTTTGTTTAAATGACATGAAGGAAAAGGGGATGATAAATGTCAAAATATTGCTAAATTCGATGATTTTTCGTACGAAACAAAATGCTAGAAAACTTGCTTAAAATGCAATATTACGCGAAATTCTGAGATTTGAAGGGCAAATCACATATCGTGATTTGCCCGAAATACATATCATGTATCATACTGATACATGAAATAGTATCGGAATATTGGTAAAAATGAATATATTTGCGTAATATCAAACTACATGATTAACGTGAAAAAGTTGCTATTTTACCATATTTGAGGATTTTACCTTCAAATCATAGAGCGAGGTTTCGTAATATTTAGATCCAAGAAAAGACATATGACAATGTTGTTTCCAATACAAATGATAAAAATCAATGTCTTTTCATTAGAATTAACTGAAATGTTCCTGATTTTCCGTTTATATTACCGATGGAAGATGTACACGAAAACCGCTCTATTCCGGCTGAAACGTCGATATATGCAATAAAATCAGAATTTCTCCGCCTTTCAATATCTTACTCAGTATTTTAACGAGAAAGAAATAGTTGATTGAAAATGAAGTATTTAAGGTTGTTATCAAATCAATTATGTGTTTGCATCATTTTTATCGTATATATATGAATTAAAACCCATGGACTGAAAATTCACAAAAACGTGGAAAACGGCAAAATATTGCCTAATTCGATGATATTTTGTTTAAATCACATGAAGGAAAAGGAGATGATAAACGTCAAAATATTGCTATATTCGATGATCTTTCGTACGAAACAAAATGCAAGAAAACTTGCTTAAAATGCAATATTATGCGAAATTCTGAGATTTGAAGGCCAAATCACATATCGTGATACTACATGAAATAGTATCGAAATATTGGTAAAAATGAATATATTTACGTAATATCAAACTACATGAAAAACGTGAAAAAAGTCACTATATAACCATATTTGAGGATTTTAACTTCAAATCATAGAGCGAGGTTTCGTATTATTTACATCCAAGAAAAGACTTATGACAATGTTGTTTCCAATACAAATGATAAAAAACAATGTGTTTTCATTAGAATTAACTATAATGTTCTTGATTTTCCGTTTATATTAACGAGGGAAGATGTACACGTAAAACCGCTCTAATCCGGCTGAAACGTCGATATATGCAATAAAAACCGAACTTCTCCCCTTTTCAAAATCTTACTCAGTTTTTTAACGAGAAACAAATAGATGATTGAAAATGAAGTATTTAAGGTTATTATCTAATCAATTATGTGTTTGCATCATTTTTATCGTATATATATGAATTAATACCCATGGACTGAACATTCACAAAAACTTGGAAAACGGCAAAATATTGCCTAATTCGATGATATTTTGTTTAAATCACATGAAGGAAAAGGAGATGATAAACGTCAAATTATTGCTAAATTCGATGATTTTCCGTACGAAACAAAATGCAAGAAAACTTGCTTAAAATGCAATATTACGCGAAATTCTGAGATTTGAAGGGCAAATCACATATCGTGATACTACATGAAATAGTATCGAAATATTGGTAAAAATGAATATATTTACGTAATATCAAACTACATGATTAACGTGAAAAAGTTACTATTTTACCATATTTGAGGATTTTACCTTCAAATCATAGAGCGAGGTTTCGTATTATTTAGATCCAAGAAAAGACATATGTCCATATGTTTCCAATACAAATGATAAAACTCAATGTCTTTTCATTAGAATTAACTAAAATGTTCCTGACTTTCCGTTTATATTACCGATGGAAGATGTACACGAAAACCGCTCTATTCCGGCTGAAACGTCGATATATGCAATAAAATCAGAACTTCTCCGCCTTTAAATATCTTACTCAGTATTTTAACGATAAAGAAATTGTTGATTGAAACTGAAGTATTTAAGGTTATTATCTAATCAATTTTGTGTTTGCATCATTTTTATCGTATATATATGAATTAAAACCCATGGACTGAAAATTCACAAAAACGTGGAAAACGGCAAAATATTGCCTAATTCGATGATATTTTGTTTAAATCACATGAAGGAAAAGGAGATGATAAACGTTAAAATATTGCTAAATTCGATGATTTTTCGTACGAAGCAAAGTGCAAGAAAACTTGCTTAAAATGCAATATTATGCGAAATTCTGAGATTTGAAGGCCAAATCACATATCGTGATACTACATGAAATAGTAACGAAATATTGGTAAAAATGAATATATTTACGTAATATCAAACTACATGAAAAACGTGAAAAAAGTCACTATATAACCATATTTGAGGATTTTAACTTCAAATCATAGAGCGAGGTTTCGTATTATTTAGTTCCAAGAAAAGACATATGACAATGTTGTTTCCAATACAAATGATAAAAAACAATGTGTTTTCTTTAGAATTAACTATAATGTTCTTGATTTTCCGTTTATATTAACGATGGAAGATGTACACGTAAAACCGCTCTAATCCGGCTGAAACGTTGATATATGCAATAAAAACCGAACTTCTCCCCTTTTCAATATCTTACTCAGTATTTTAACGAGAAACAAATAGATGATTGAAAATGAAGTATTTAAGGTTATTATCTAATCAATTATGTGTTTGCATCATTTTTATCGTATATATATATGAATTAATACCCATGGACGGAAAATTCACAAAAACGTGGAAAACGGCAAAATATTGCCTAATTCAATGATATTTTGTTTAAATCACATGAAGGAAAAGGAGATGATAAACGTTAAAATATTGCTAAATTCGATGATTTTTCGTACGAAGCAAAATGCAAGAAAACTTGCTTAAAATGCAATATTATGCGAAATTCTGAGATTTGAAGGCCAAATCACATATCGTGATACTACATGAAATAGTATCGAAATATTGGTAAAAATGAATATATTTACGTAATATCAAACTACATGAAAAACGTGAAAAAAGTCACTGTATAACCATATTTGAGGATTTTAACTTCAAATCATAGAGCGAGGATTCGTATTATTTAGTTCCAAGAAAAGACATATGACAATGTTGTTTCCAATACAAATGATAAAAAACAATGTGTTTTCAATAGAATTAACTATAATGTTCTTGATTTTCCGTTTATATTGTCGAGGGAAGATGTACACGTAAAACCGCTCTAATCCGGCTGAAACGTCGATATATGCAATAAAAACCGGAATTCTCCCCTTTTCAATATCTTACTCAGTATTTTAACGAGAAACAAATAGATGATTGAAAATGAAGTATTTAAGGTTATTATCTAATCAATTATGTGTTTGCATCATTTTTATCGTATATATATGAATTAAAACCCATGGACTGAAAATTCACAAAAACGTGGAAAACGGCAAAATATTGCCTAATTCGATGATATTTTGTTTAAATCACATGAAGGAAAAGGAGATGATAAACGTCAAAATATTGGTATATTTGATGATTTTTCGTACGAAACAAAATGCAAGAAAACTTTCTTAAAATGCAATATTATGCGAAATTCTGAGATTTGAAGGCCAAATCACATATCGTGATACTACATGAAATAGTATCGAAATATTGGTAAAAATGAATATATTTACGTAATATCAAACTACATGAAAAACGTGAAAAAAGTCACTATATAATCATATTTGAGGATTTTAACTTCAAATCATAGAGCGAGGTTTTGTATTATTTAGTTCCAAGAAAAGACATATGACAATGTTGTTTCCAATACAAATGATAAAAAACAATGTGTTTTCAATAGAATTAACTATAATGTTCTTGATTTTCCGTTTATATTATCGAGGGAAGATGTACACGTAAAACCGCTCTAATCCGGCTGAAACGTCGATATATACAATAAAAACCGAACTTTTCCCTTTTTCAATATCTTACTCAGTATTTTAACGAGAAACAAATAGATGATTGAAAATAAAGTATTTAAGGTTATTATCTAATCAATTATGTGTTTGCATCATTTTTATCGTATATATATTAATTAAAACCCATGGACTGAAAATTCACAAAAAAGTGGAAAACGGCAAAATATTGCCTAATTCAATGATATTTTGTTTAAATCACATGAAGGAAAAGGAGATGATAAACGTTAAAATATTGCTAAATTCGATGATTTTTCGTACGAAGCAAAATGCAAGAAAACTTGCTTAAAATGCAATATTATGCGAAATTCTAAGATTTGAAGGCCAAATCACATATCGTGATACTACATGAAATAGTATCGAAATATTGGTAAAAATGAATATATTTACGTAATATCAAACTACATGAAAAACGTGAAAAAAGTCACTATATAACCATATTTGAGGATTTTAACTTCAAATCATAGAGCGAGGTTTCGTATTATTTAGATCCAAGAAAAGACATATGACAATGTTGTTTCCAATACAAATGATAAAAAACAATGTGTTTTCATTAGAATTAACTATAATGTTCTTGATTTTCCGTTTATATTAACGAGGGAAGATGTACACGTAAAACCGCTCTAATCCGGCTGAAACGTCGATATATGCAATAAAAACCGAACTTCTCCCCTTTTTAACATCTTACTCAGTTTTTTAACGAGAAACAAATAGATGATTGAAAATGAAGTATTTAAGGTTATTATCTAAGCAATTATGTGTTTGCATCATTTTTATCGTATATATATGAAATAATACCCATGGACTGAAAATTCACAAAAACTTGGAAAACGGCAAAATATTGCCTAATTCGATGATATTTTGTTTAAATCACATGAAGGAAAAGGGGATGATAAACGTCAAAATATTGCTAAATTCGATGATTTTCCGTACGAAACAAAATGCAAGAAAACTTGCTTAAAATGCAATATTATGCGAAATTTTGAGATTTCAAGGCCAAATCACATATCGTGATACTACATGAAATAGTATCGAAATATTGGTAAAAATGAATATATTTACGTGATATCAAACTACATGATTAACGTGAAAAAGTTACTATTTTACCATATTTGAGGATTTTACCTTCAAATCATAGAGCGAGGTTTCGTATTATTTAGATCCACGAAAAGACATATGTCCATATGTTTCCAATACAAATGATAAAACTCAATGTCTTTTCATTAGAATTAACTAAAATGTTCCTGATTTTCCGTTTATATTACCGATGGAAGATGTACACGAAAACCGCTCTATTCCGGCTGAAACGTCGATATATGCAATAAAATCAGAACTTCTCCGCCTTTAAATATCGTACTCAGTATTTTAACGATAAAGAAATAGTTGATTGAAAATGAAGTATTTAAGGTTATTATCTAATCAATTATGTGTTTGCATCATTTTTATCGTATATATATGAATTAAAACCCATGGACTGAAAATTCACAAAAACGTGGAAAACGGCAAAATATTGCCTAATTCGATGATATTTTGTTTAAATCACATGAAGGAAAAGGAGATGATAAACGTCAAAATATTGGTATATTTGATGATTTTTCGTACGAAACAAAATGCAAGAAAACTTTCTTAAAATGCAATATTATGCGAAATTCTGAGATTTGAAGGCCAAATCACATATCGTGATACTACATGAAATAGTATCGAAATATTGGTAAAAATGAATATATTTACGTAATATCAAACTACATGAAAAACGTGAAAAAGTCACTATATAATCATATTTGAGGATTTTAACTTCAAATCATAGAGCGAGGTTTTGTATTATTTAGTTCCAAGAAAAGACATATGACAATGTTGTTTCCAATACAAATGATAAAAAACAATGTGTTTTCAATAGAATTAACTATAATGTTCTTGATTTTCCGTTTATATTATCGAGGGAAGATGTACACGTAAAACCGCTCTAATCCGGCTGAAACGTCGATATATACAATAAAAACCGAACTTTTCCCTTTTTCAATATCTTACTCAGTATTTTAACGAGAAACAAATAGATGATTGAAAATGAAGTATTTAAGGTTATTATCTAATCAATTATGTGTTTGCATCATTTTTATCGTATATATATTAATTAAAACCCATGGACTGAAAATTCACAAAAAAGTGGAAAACGGCAAAATATTGCCTAATTCAATGATATTTTGTTTAAATCACATGAAGGAAAAGGAGATGATAAACGTTAAAATATTGCTAAATTCGATGATTTTTCGTACGAAGCAAAATGCAAGAAAACTTGCTTAAAATGCAATATTATGCGAAATTCTGAGATTTGAAGGCCAAATCACATATCGTGATACTACATGAAATAGTATCGAAATATTGGTAAAAATGAATATATTTACGTAATATCAAACTACATGAAAAACGTGAAAAAAGTCACTATATAACCATATTTGAGGATTTTAACTTCAAATCATAGAGCGAGGTTTCGTATTATTTACATCCAAGAAAAGACATATGACAATGTTGTTTCCAATGCAAATGATAAAAAACAATGTGTTTTCATTAGAATTAACTATAATGTTCTTGATTTTCCGTTTATATTAACGATGGAAGATGTACACGTAAAACCGCTCTAATCCGGCTGAAACGTTGATATATGCAATAAAAACCGAACTTCTCCCCTTTTCAATATCTTACTCAGTATTTTAACGAGAAACAAATAGATGATTGAAAATGAAGTATTTAAGGTTATTATCTAATCAATTATGTGTTTGCATCATTTTTATCGTATATATATATGAATTAATACCCATGGACGGAAAATTCACAAAAACGTGGAAAACGGCAAAATATTGCCTAATTCAATGATATTTTGTTTAAATCACATGAAGGAAAAAGAGATGATAAACGTTAAAATATTGCTAAATTCGATGATTTTTCGTACGAAGCAAAATGCAAGAAAACTTGCTTAAAATGCAATATTATGCGAAATTCTGAGATTTGAAGGCCAAATCACATATCGTGATACTACATGAAATAGTATCGAAATATTGGTAAAAATGAATATATTTACGTAATATCAAACTACATGAAAAACGTGAAAAAAGTCACTATATAACCATATTTGAGGATTTTAACTTCAAATCATAGAGCGAGGTTTCGTATTATTTACATCCAAGAAAAGACATATGACAATGTTGTTTCCAATACAAATGATAAAAATCAATGTGTTTTCATTAGAATTAACTATAATGTTCTTGATTTTCCGTTTATATTAACGATGGAAGATGTACACGTAAAACCGCTCTAATCCGGCTGAAACGTTGATATATGCAATAAAAACCGAACTTCTCCCCTTTTCAATATCTTACTCAGTATTTTAACGAGAAACAAATAGATGATAGAAAATGAAGTATTTAAGGTTATTATCTAATCAATTATGTGTTTGCATCATTTTTATCGTATATATATATGAATTAATACCCATGGACGGAAAATTCACAAAAACGTGGAAAACGGCAAAATATTGCCTAATTCGATGATATTTTGTTTAAATCACATGAAGGAAAAGGAGATGATAAACGTTAAAATATTGCTAAATTCGATGATTTTTCGTACGAAGCAAAATGCAAGAAAACTTGCTTAAAATGCAATATTATGCGAAATTCTGAGATTTGAAGGCCAAATCACATAACGTGATACTACATGAAATAGTATCGAAATATTGGTAAAAATGAATATATTTACGTAATATCAAACTACATGAAAAACGTGAAAAAAGTCACTATATAACCATATTTGAGGATTTTAACTTCAAATCATAGAGCGAGGTTTCGTATTATTTAGATCCAAGAAAAGACATATGACAATGTTGTTTCCAATACAAATGATAAAAAACAATGTGTTTTCATTAGAATTAACTATAATGTTCTTGATTTTCCGTTTATATTAACGAGGGAAGATGTACACGTAAAACCGCTCTAATCCGGCTGAAACGTCGATATATGCAATAAAAACCGAACTTCTCCCCTTTTCAACATCTTACTCAGTTTTTTAACGAGAAACAAATAGATGATTGAAAATGAAGTATTTAAGGTTATTATCTAATCAATTATGTGTTTGCATCATTTTTATCGTATATATGTGAATTAATACCCATGGACTGAACATTCACAAAAACTTGGAAAACGGCAAAATATTGCCTAATTCGATGATATTTTGTTTAAATCACATGAAGGAAAAGGGGATGATAAACGTCAAAATATTGCTAAATTCGATGATTTTCCGTACGAAACAAAATGCAAGAAAACTTGCTTAAAATGCAATAGTATGCGAAATTCTGAGATTTGAAGGGCAAATCACATATCGTGATACTACATGAAATAGTATCGAAATATTGGTAAAAATGAATATATTTACGTAATATCAAACTACATGATTAACGTGAAAAAGTTACTATTTTACTATATTTGAGGATTTTACCTTCAAATCATAGAGCGAGGTTTCGTATTATTTAGATCCACGAAAAGACATATGTCCATATGTTTCCAATACAAATGATAAAACTCAATGTCTTTTCATTAGAATTAACTAAAATGTTCCTGATTTTCCGTTTATATTACCGATGGAAGATGTACACGAAAACCGCTCTATTCCGGCTGAAACGTCGATATATGCAATAAAATCAGAACTTCTCCCCCTTTAAATATCTTACTCAGTATTTTAACGATAAAGAAATAGTTGATTGAAAATGAAGTATTTAAGGTTATTATCTAATCAATTATGTGTTTGCATCATTTTTATCGTATATATATGAATTAAAACCCATGGACTGAAAATTCACAAAAACGTGGAAAACGGCAAAATATTGCCTAATTCGATGATATTTTGTTTAAATCACATGAAGGAAAAGGAGATGATAAACGTCAAAATATTGGTATATTTGATGATTTTTCGTACGAAACAAAATGCAAGAAAACTTGCTTAAAATGCAATATTATGCGAAATTCTGAGATTTGAAGGCCAAATCACATATCGTGATACTACATGAAATAGTATCGAAATATTGGTAAAAATGAATATATTTACGTAATATCAAACTACATGAAAAACGTGAAAAAAGTCACTATATAATCATATTTGAGGATTTTAACTTCAAATCATAGAGCGAGGTTTTGTATTATTTAGTTCCAAGAAAAGACATATGACAATGTTGTTTCCAATACAAATGATAAAAAACAATGTGTTTTCAATAGAATTAACTATAATGTTCTTGATTTTCCGTTTATATTATCGAGGGAAGATGTACACGTAAAACCGCTCTAATCCGGCTGAAACGTCGATATATGCAATAAAAACCGAACTTCTCCCCTTTTCAATATCTTACTCAGTATTTTAACGAGAAACAAATAGATGATTGAAAATTAAGTATTTAAGGTTATTATCTAATCAATTATGTGTTTGCATCATTTTTATCGTATATATATTAATTAAAACCCATGGACTGAAAATTCACAAAAAAGTGGAAAACGGCAAAATATTGCCTAATTCGATGACATTTTGTTTAAATCACATGAAGGAAAAGGAGATGATAAACGTTAAAATATTGCTAAATTCGATGATTTTTCGTACGAAGCAAAATGCAAGAAAACTTGCTTAAAATGCAATATTATGCGAAATTCTGAGATTTGAAGGCCAAATCACATATCGTGATACTACATGAAATAGTGTCGAAATATTGGTAAAAATGAATATATTTACGTAATATCAAACTACATGAAAAACGTGAAAAAAGTCACTATATAACCATATTTGAGGATTTTAACTTCAAATCATAGAGCGAGGTTTCGTATTATTTACATCCAAGAAAAGACATATGACAATGTTGTTTCCAATACAAATGATAAAAAACAATGTGTTTTCTTTAGAATTAACTATAATGTTCTTGATTTTCCGTTTATATTAACGATGGAAGATGTACACGAAAATCGCTCTATTCCGGCTGAAACGTCGATATATGCAATAAAAACAGAACTTCTCCCCTTTTCAATATCTTACTCAGTATTTTAACGAGAAACAAATAGTTGATTGAAAATGAAATATTTAAGGTTATTATCTAATCAATTATGTGTTTGCATCATTTTTATCGTATATATATGAATTAATACCCATGGACTGAAAATTCAAAAAACGTGGAAAAACGGCAAAATATTGCCTAATTCGATGATATTTTGTTTAAATGACATGAAGGAAAAGGGGATGATAAACGTCAAAATATTGCTAAATTCGATGATTTTTCGTACGAAACAAAATGCAAGAAAACTTGCTTAAAATGCAATATTTCGCGAAATTCTGAGATTTGAAGGGCAAATCACATATCGTAATTTGCCCGAAATACATATCATGTATCATACTGATACATGAAATGTATCAGTATGATACATTCGATGATATTTTGATACTATTTCATGTATCATACTGATACATGAAATAGTATCGGAATATTGGTAAAAATGAATATATTTGCGTAATATCAAACTACATGATTAACGTAAAAAAGTTGCTATTTTACCATATTTGAAGATTTTACCTTCAAATCATAGAGCGAGGTTTCGTATTATTTAGATCCAAGAAAAGACATATGACAATGTTGTTTCCAATACAAATGATAAAAATCAAAGTGTTTTCATTAGAATTAACTAAAATGTTCCTGGTTTTCCGTTTATATTACAGATGGAAGATGTACACGAAAATCGCTCTATTCCGGCTGAAACGTCGATATATGCAATAAAAACAGAACTTCTCCCCTTTTCAATATCATACTCAGTATTTTAACGAGAAACAAATAGTTGATTGAAAATGAAGTATTTAAGGTTATTATCTAATCAATTATGTGTTTGCATCATTTTTATCGTATATATATGAATTAATACCCATGGACTGAAAATTCAAAAAACGTGGAAAAACGGCAAAATATTGCCTAATTCGATGATATTTTGTTTAAATGACATGAAGGAAAAGGGGATGATAAATGTCCAAATATTGCTAAATTCGATGATTTTTCGTACGAAACAAAATGCAAGAAAACTTGCTTAAAATGCAATATTACGCGAAATTCTGAGATTTTAAGGGCAAATCACATATCGTGATTTGCCCGAAATACATATCATGTATCATACTGATACATGAAATACTATCGGAATATTGGTAAAAATGAATATATTTGCGTAATATCAAACTACATGATTAACGTGAAAAAGTTGCTATTTACCATATTTGAGGATTTTACCTTCAAATCATAGAGCGAGGTTTCGTATTATTTAGATCCAAGAAAAGACATATGACAATGTTGTTTCCAATACAAATGATAAAAATCAATGTCTTTTCATTAGAATTAACTGAAATGTTCCTGATTTTCCGTTTATATTACCGATGGAAGATGTACACGAAAACCGCTCTATTCCGGCTGAAACGTCGATATATGCAATAAAAACCGAACTTCTCCCCTTTTCAATATCTTACTCAGTATTTTAACGAGAAAGAAATAGTTGATTGAAAATGAAGTATTTAATGGTATTATCTAATCAATTATGTGTTTGCATCATTTTTATCGTATATATATGAATTAAAACCCATGGACTGAAAATTCACAAAAACGTGGAAAACGGCAAAATATTGCCTAATTCGATGATATTTTGTTTAAATCACATGAAGGAAAAGGAGATGATAAACGTCAAAATATTGGTATATATGATGATTTTTCGTACGAAACAAAATGCAAGAAAACTTGCTTAAAATGCAATATTATGTGAAATTCTGAGATTTGAAGGCCAAATCACATATCGTGATACTACATGAAATAGTATCGAAATATTGGTAAAAATGAATATATTTACGTAATATCAAACTACATGAAAAACGTGAAAAAAGTCACTATATAACCATATTTGAGGATTTTAACTTCAAATCATAGAGCGAGGTTTCGTATTATTTACATCCAAGAAAAGACATATGACAATGTTGTTTCCAATACAAATGATAAAAAACAATGTGTTTTCATTAGAATTAACTATAATGTTCTTGATTTTCCGTTTATATTGTCGAGGGAAGATGTACACGTAAAACCGCTCTAATCCGGCTGAAACGTCGATATATGCAATAAAAACCGAACTTCTTCCCTTTTCAACATCTTACTCAGTATTTTAACGAGAAACAAATAGATGATTGAAAATGAAGTATTTAAGGTTATTATCTAATCAATTATGTGTTTGCATCATTTTTATCGTATATATATGAAATAATACCCATGGACTGAAATTCACGAAAACTTGGAAAACGGCAAAATATTGCCTAATTCGATGATATTTTGTTTAAATCACATGAAGGAAAAGGGGATGATAAACGTCAAAATATTGCTAAATTCGATGATTTTCCGTACGAAACAAAATGCAAGAAAACTTGCTTAAAATGCAATATTATGCGAAATTTTGAGATTTCAAGGCCAAATCACATATCGTGATATTACATGAAATAGTATCGAAATATTGGTAAAAATGAATATATTTACGTAATATCAAACTACATGAAAAACGTGAAAAAAGTCACTATTTAACCATATTTGAGGATTTTAACTTCAAATCATAGAGCGAGATTTCGTATTATTTGGATCCAAGAAAAGACATATGACAATGTTGTTTCCAATACAAATGATAAAAATCAAAGTGTTTTCATTAGAATTAACTAAAATGTTCCTGGTTTTCCGTTTATATTACAGATGGAAGATGTACACGAAAATCGCTCTATTCCGGCTGAAACGTCGATATATGCAATATCACCAGAATATATGGTTAACGAGAAACAAATAGTTGATTGAAAATGAAATATTTAAGGTTATTATCTAATCAATTATGTGTTTGCATCATTTTTATCGTATATATATGAATTAATACCCATGGACTGAAAATTCAAAAAACGTGGAAAAACGGCAAAATATTGCCTAATTCGATGATATTTTGTTTAAATGACATGAAGGAAAAGGGGATGATAAACGTCAAAATATTGCTAAATTCGATGATTTTTCGTACGAAACAAAATGCAAGAAAACTTGCTTAAAATGCAATATTTCGCGAAATTCTGAGATTTGAAGGGCAAATCACATATCGTAATTTGCCCGAAATACATATCATGTATCATACTGATACATGAAATAGTATCGGAATATTGGTAAAAATGAATATATTTGCGTAATATCAAACTACATGATTAACGTGAAAAAGTTGCTATTTTACCATATTTGAAGATTTTACCTTCAAATCATAGAGCGAGGTTTCGTATTATTTAGATCCAAGAAAAGACATATGACAATGTTGTTTCCAATACAAATGATAAAAATCAAAGTGTTTTCATTAGAATTAACTAAAATGTTCCTGGTTTTCCGTTTATATTACAGATGGAAGATGTACACGAAAATCGCTCTATTCCGGCTGAAACGTCGATATATGCAATAAAAACAGAACTTCTCCCCTTTTCAATATCTTACTCAGTATTTTAACGAGAAACAAATAGTTGATTGAAAATGAAGTATTTAAGGTTATTATCTAATCAATTATGTGTTTGCATCATTTTTATCGTATATATATGAATTAATACCCATGGACTGAAAATTCAAAAAACGTGGAAAAACGGCAAAATATTGCCTAATTCGATGATATTTTGTTTAAATGACATGAAGGAAAAGGGGATGATAAATGTCCAAATATTGCTAAATTCGATGATTTTTCGTACGAAACAAAATGCAAGAAAACTTGCTTAAAATGCAATATTACGCGAAATTCTGAGATTTGAAGGGCAAATCACATATCGTGATTTGCCCGAAATACATATCATGTATCATACTGATACATGAAATACTATCGGAATATTGGTAAAAATGAATATATTTGCGTAATATCAAACTACATGATTAACGTGAAAAAGTTGCTATTTTACCATATTTGAGGATTTTACCTTCAAATCATAGAGCGAGGTTTCGTATTATTTAGATCCAAGAAAAGACATATGACAATGTTGTTTCCAATACAAATGATAAAAATCAATGTCTTTTCATTAGAATTAACTGAAATGTTCCTGATTTTCCGTTTATATTACCGATGGAAGATGTACACGAAAACCGCTCTATTCCGGCTGAAACGTCGATATATGCAATAAAAACCGAACTTCTCCCCTTTTCAATATCTTACTCAGTATTTTAACGAGAAAGAAATAGTTGATTGAAAATGAAGTATTTAATGGTATTATCTAATCAATTATGTGTTTGCATCATTTTTATCGTATATATATGAATTAAAACCCATGGACTGAAAATTCACAAAAACGTGGAAAACGGCAAAATATTGCCTAATTCGATGATATTTTGTTTAAATCACATGAAGGAAAAGGAGATGATAAACGTCAAAATATTGGTATATTTGATGATTTTTCGTACGAAACAAAATGCAAGAAAACTTGCTTAAAATGCAATATTATGCGAAATTCTGAGATTTGAAGGCCAAATCACATATCGTGATACTACATGAAATAGTATCGAAATATTGGTAAAAATGAATATATTTACGTAATATCAAACTACATGAAAAACGTGAAAAAAGTCACTATATAACCATATTTGAGGATTTTAACTTCAAATCATAGAGCGAGGTTTCGTATTATTTACATCCAAGAAAAGACATATGACAATGTTGTTTCCAATACAAATGATAAAAAACAATGTGTTTTCATTAGAATTAACTATAATGTTCTTGATTTTCCGTTTATATTAACGATGGAAGATGTACACGTAAAACCGCTCTAATCCGGCTGAAACGTTGATATATGCAATAAAAACCGAACTTCTCCCCTTTTCAATATCTTACTCAGTATTTTAACGAGAAACAAATAGATGATAGAAAATGAAGTATTTAAGGTTATTATCTAATCAATTATGTGTTTGCATCATTTTTATCGTATATATATATGAATTAATACCCATGGACGGAAAATTCACAAAAACGTGGAAAACGGCAAAATATTGCCTAATTCAATGATATTTTGTTTAAATCACATGAAGGAAAAGGAGATGATAAACGTTAAAATATTGCTAAATTCGATGATTTTTCGTACGAAGCAAAATGCAAGAAAACTTGCTTAAAATGCAATATTATGCGAAATTCTGAGATTTGAAGGCCAAATCACATATCGTGATACTACATGAAATAGTATCGAAATATTGGTAAAAATGAATATATTTACGTAATATCAAACTACATGAAAAACGTGAAAAAAGTCACTGTATAACCATATTTGAGGATTTTAACTTCAAATCATAGAGCGAGGTTTCGTATTATTTAGTTCCAAGAAAAGACATATGACAATGTTGTTTCCAATACAAATGATAAAAAACAATGTGTTTTCAATAGAATTAACTATAATGTTCTTGATTTTCCGTTTATATTATCGAGGGAAGATGTACACGTAAAACCGCTCTAATCCGGCTGAAACGTCGATATATGCAATAAAAACCGAACTTCTTCCCTTTTCAACATCTTACTCAGTATTTTAACGAGAAACAAATAGATGATTGAAAATGAAGTATTTAAGGTTATTATCTAATCAATTATGTGTTTGCATCATTTTTATCGTATATATATATGAATTAATACCAATGGACGGAAAATTCACAAAAACGTGGAAAACGGCAAAATATTGCCTAATTCGATGACATTTTGTTTAAATCACATGAAGGAAAAGGAGATGATAAACGTTAAAATATTGCTAAATTCGATGATTTTTCGTACGAAGCAAAATGCAAGAAAACTTGCTTAAAATGCAATACTATGCGAAATTCTGAGATTTGAAGGCCAAATCACATATCGTGATACTACATAAAATAGTATCGAAATATTGGTAAAAATGAATATATTTACGTAATATCAAACTACATGAAAAACGTGAAAAAAGTCACTATATAACCATATTTGAGGATTTTAACTTCAAATCATAGAGCGAGGTTTCGTCTTATTTACATCCAAGAAAAGACATATGACAATGTTGTTTCCAATACAAATGATAAAAAACAATGTGTTTTCATTAGAATTAACTATAATGTTCTTGATTTTCCGTTTATATTAACAAGGGAAGATGTACACGTAAAACCGCTCTAATCCGGCTGAAACGTCGATATATGCAATAAAAACCGAACTTCTCCCCTTTTCAACATCTTACTCAGTATTTTAACGAGAAACAAATAGATGATTGAAAATGAAGTATTTAAGGTTATTATCTAATCAATTATGTTTTTGCATCATTTTTATCGTATATATATGAATTAATACCCATGGACTGAACATTCACAAAAACGTGGAAAACGGCAAAATATTGCCTAATTCGATGATATTTTGTTTAAATCACATGAAGGAAAAGGGGATGATAAACGTCAAAATATTGCTAAATTCGATGATTTCCCGTACGAAACAAAATGCAAGAAAACTTGCTTAAAATGCAATATTACGCGAAATTCTGAGATTTGAAGGGCAAATCACATATCGTGATACTACATGAAATAGTATCGAAATATTGGTAAAAATGAATATATTTACGTAATATCAAACTACATGATTAACGTGAAAAAGTTACTATTTTACCATATTTGAGGATTTTACCTTCAAATCATAGAGCGAGGTTTCGAATTATTTAGGTCCAAGAAAAGACATATGTCCATATGTTTCCAATACAAATGATAAAACTCAATGTCTTTTCATTAGAATTAACTAAAATGTTCCTGATTTTCCGTTTATATTACCGATGGAAGATGTACACGAAAACCGCTCTATTCCGGCTGAAACGTCGATATATGCAATAAAATCAGAACTCCTCCGCCTTTAAATATCTTACTCAGTATTTTAACGATAAAGAAATAGTTGATTGAAAATGAAGTATTTAAGGTTATTATCTAATCAATTATGTGTTTGCATCATTTTTATCGTATATATATGAATTAAAACCCATGGACTGAAAATTCACAAAAACGGGGAAAACGGCAAAATATTGCCTAATTCGATGATATTTTGTTTAAATCACATGAAGGAAAAGGAGATGATAAACGTCAAAATATTGGTATATTTGATGATTTTTCGTACGAAACAAAATGCAAGAAAACTTGCTTAAAATGCAATATTATGCGAAATTCTGAGATTTGAAGGCCAAATCACATATCGTGATACTACATGAAATAGTAACGAAATATTGGTAAAAATGAATATATTTACGTAATATCAAACTACATGAAAAACGTGAAAAAAGTCACTATATAACCATATTTGAGGATTTTAACTTCAAATCATAGAGCGAAGTTTCGTATTATTTAGTTCCAAGAAAAGACATATGACAATGTTGTTTCCAATACAAATTATAAAAAACAATGTGTTTTCATTAGAATTAACTATAATGTTCTTGATTTTCCGTTTATATTAACGATGGAAGATGTACACGTAAAACCGCTCTAATCCGGCTGAAACGTCGATATATGCAATAAAAACCGAACTTCTCCCCTTTTCAATATCTTACTCAGTATTTTATCGAGAAACAAATAGATGATTGAAAACAAAGTATTTAAGGTTATTATCTAATCAATTATGTGTTTGCATCATTTTTATCGTATATATATATGAATTAATACCAATGGACGGAAAGGTCACAAAAACGTGGAAAACGGCAAAATATTGCCTAATTCGATGATATTTTGTTTAAATCACATGAAGGAAAAGGAGATGATAAACGTTAAAATATTGCTAAATTCGATGATATTTCGTTCGAAGCAAAATGCAAGAAAACTTGCTTAAAATGCAATATTATGCGAAATTCTGAGATTTGAAGGCCAAATCACATATCGTGATACTACATGAAATAGTATCGAAATATTGGTAAAAATGAATATATTTACGTAATATCAAACTACATGAAAAACGTGAAAAAAGTCACTATATAACAATATTTGAGGATTTTAACTTCAAATCATAGAGCGAGGTTTCGTATTATTTAGATCCAAGAAAAGACATATGACAATGTTGTTTCCAATACAAATGATAAAAAACAATGTGTTTTCATTAGAATTAACTATAATGTTCTTAAATTTCCGTTTATATTAACGAAGAAAGATGTACACGTAAAACAGCTCTAATCCGGCTGAAACGTCGATATATGCAATAAAAACCGAACTTCTCCCCTTTTTAACATCTTACTCAGTTTTTTAACGAGAAACAAATAGATGATTGAAAATGAAGTATTTAAGGTTATTATCTAATCAATTATGTGTTTGCATCATTTTTATCGTATATATATGAATTATTACCCATGGACGGAAAATTCACAAAAACGTGGAAAACGGCAAAATATTGCCTAATTCGATGATATTTTGTTTAAATCACATGAAGGAAAAGGGGATGATAAACGTCAAAATATTGCTAAATTCGATGATTTTCCGTACGAAACAAAATGCAAGAAAACTTGCTTAAAATGCAATATTACGCGAAATTCGGAGATTTGAAGGGCAAATCACATATCGTGATACTACATGAAATAGTATCGAAATATTGGTAAAAATGAATATATTTACGTAATATCAAACTACATGATTAACGTGAAAAAGTTACTATTTTACCATATTTGAGGATTTTACCTTCAAATCATAGAGCGAGGTTTCGTATTATTTAGATCCAAGAAAAGACATATGACAATGTTGTTTCCAATACAAATGATAAAAATCAAAGTGTTTTCATTAGAATTAACTAAAATGTTCCTGATTTTCCGTTTATATTACCGATGGAAGATGTATACGAAAACCGCTCTATTCCGGCTGAAACGTCGATATATGCAATAAAATCAGAACTTCTCCGCCTTTAAATATCTTACTCAGTATTTTAACGAGAAAGAAATAGTTGATTGAAAATAAAGTATTTAAGGTTATTATCTAATCAATTATGTGTTTGCATCATTTTTATCGTATATATATGAATTAAAACCCATGGACTGAAAATTCACAAAAACGTGGAAAACGGCAAAATATTGCCTAATTCGATGATATTTTGTTTAAATCACATGAAGGAAAAGGAGATGATAAACGTCAAAATATTGGTATATATGATGATTTTTCGTACGAAACAAAATGCAAGAAAACTTGCTTAAAATGCAATATTATGCGAAATTCTGAGATTTGAAGGCCAAATCACATATCGTGATACTACATGAAATAGTAACGAAATATTGGTAAAAATGAATATATTTACGTAATATCAAACTACATGAAAAACGTGAAAAAAGTCACTATATAACCATATTTGAGGATTTTAACTTCAAATCATAGAGCGAAGTTTCGTATTATTTAGTTCCAAGAAAAGACATATGACAATGTTGTTTCCAATACAAATGATAAAAAACAATGTGTTTTCATTAGAATTAACTATAATGTTCTTGATTTTCCGTTTATATTAACGATGGAAGATGTACACGTAAAACCGCTCTAATCCGGCTGATACGTCGATATATGCAATAAAAACCGAACTTCTCCCCTTTTTAACATCTTACTCAGTTTTTTAACGAGAAACAAATAGATGATTGAAAATGAAGTATTTAAGGTTATTATCTAATCAATTATGTGTTTGCATCATTTTTATCGTATATATATGAATTATTACCCATGGACGGAAAATTCACAAAAACGTGGAAAACGGCAAAATATTGCCTAATTCGATGATATTTTGTTTAAATCACATGAAGGAAAAGGGGATGATAAACGTCAAAATATTGCTAAATTCGATGATTTTCCGTACGAAACAAAATGCAAGAAAACTTGCTTAAAATGCAATATTATGCGAAATTCTGAGATTTCAAGGCCAAATCACATATCGTGATACTACATGAAATAGTATCGAAATATTGGTAAAAATGAATATATTTACGTAATATCAAACTACATGAAAAACGTGAAAAAAGTCACTATTTAACCATATTTGAGGATTTTAACTTCAAATCATAGAGCGAGGTTTCGTATTATTTGGATCCAAGAAAAGACATATGACAATGTTGTTTCCAATACAAATGATAAAAATCAAAGTGTTTTCATTAGAATTAACTAAAATGTTCCTGGTTTTCCGTTTATATTACCGATGGAAGATGTACACGAAAATCGCTCTATTCCGGCTGAAACGTCGATATATGCAATAAAAACAGAACTTCTCCCCTTTTCAATATCTTACTCAGTATTTTAACGAGAAAGAAATAGATGATTGAAAATGAAGTATTTAAGGTTATTATCTAATCAATTATGTGTTTGCATCATTTTTATCGTATATATATGAATTAAAACCCATGGACTGAAAATTCACAAAAACGTGGAAAACGGCGAAATATTGCTTAATTCGATGATATTTTGTTTAAATCAAATAAAGGAAAAGGGGATGATAAACGTCAAAATATTGCTATATGCGATGATTTTTTGTACGAAACAAAATGCAAGGAAACTTGCTTAAAATGCAATATTATGCGAAATTCTGAGATTTGAAGGCCAAATCACATATCGTGATATACATGAAATAGTATCGAAGTATTGGTAAAAATGAATATATTTGCGTAATATCAAACTACATGAAAAACGTGAAAAAAGTCACTATATAACCATATTTGAGGATTTTAACTTCAAATCATTGAGCGAGGTTTCGTATTATTTAGATCCAAGAAAAGACATATGACAATGTTGTTTCTAATACAAATGATAAAAAACAATGTGTTTTCATTAGAATTAACTATAATGTTCTTGATTTTCCGTTTATATTATCGAGGGAAGATGTACACGTAAAACCGCTCTAATCCGGCTGAAACGTCGATATATGCAATAAAAACCGAACTTCTCCCCTTTTCAATATCTTACTCAGTATTTTAACGAGAAACAAATAAAGATTTATTTGTAATCTTTATTAAGGTTATTATCTAATCATTATTATAATTTTGTTTCGTACGAAAAATCATCGAATATAGCAATATTTTGATGTTTATCTTTTGACCTTTTCCTTCATGTGATTTAAACAAAATATCATCGAATTAGACAATATTTGGCCGTTTTCCACGTTTTTGTGAATTTTCAGTCCATGGGTTTTAATTCATATATATACGATAAAAATGATGCAAACACATAATTGATTAGATAATAACCTTAAATACTTCATTTTCAATCATCTATTTGTTTCTCGTTAAAATACTG